>NC_088213.1:35666825-35966825 GCF_036934945.1 Oncorhynchus masou masou
TCATAGCACACTACTTTTTATTACAGATGATTGGTTCAGTACACATCAATGCATTCTGTATCAGAAAGTAAGCCCCCCTGCATACATTTCCACCGTACCTTACTTCATTGTTAATTTATAGACGTATGAGACATCAGACCCGGCCTCAGGGAGATCCCTTCCATCTACACTGAGTTAGGTCAAACCTGATTTTATTTTCTCTGCACCTGCCTTGTGGAATGATCTCCAAGGCTCTCTAAAGCTGGATGAATTGGTGCCTCTAGGGCAATTCAAAAGGCTGACTGAGGACCTTTTTTACTGAAGATTGTGTTTGTTTTATATGATTTTGTTTTGCTTTTAGTGTGTTGATGTGTATTATTGATGTGTATTATTGATGTGTATAGTGTACTCTATATTCATGTTTTTTGATGCCTATTATTGATTTTTATAAACTGGGTGGTTCAAGCTCAGAATGCTGATTGTCTGAAAGTCTTGGTATATCAGACCGTATGAGAAAACATGTCTTTTTACTGCTCTAATTACATTGGTAACCAGTTTATAATAGCAATAAGGCACCTCGGGGGTTTGTGGTATGCGGCCAATAGAATACGGTTAAGGGCTGTATCCAGGCACTCTGCTTTGCGTTGTGCATAAGAACAGCCCTTAGCTGTGGTATATTGGCCATATACCACACCCCCTCGTACTTTCTTGCTTAAGTATATTGTATTTCGATGTGTTTTGATGTTTTTTGATGTGTTAGCAGGTCTCACCTGAGAAAGAGACCTTGGTCTCAGCATGATGCCCTGTCAAAATAAAGGTTAAATAAAATTGTATGAGCTCTCTAACCTATTCCTTTCTCCTACAGTAGGGGAAGGAAACTAGATCCAGCCGCCAGATTGTTTTCAGAGCGGATGGTCGGTAAGCCCGAACATCATTAGAATAATTTGAACATTGCAAATTGAGCCCAACAAAGCCCAAAAAGAGATTGTATTTGAAAAGAACAATAATTTCCTACCTTGATTACATTGACACACGATCACATCTCTTTTTTTATTCGTGGGAATACATGGGAACGGGTTTTCTAAATTAAACTCATTTGAGCTTAATTCCTGGTGATTTTACAGTCTTTTTTGTATTACCAAAACCACAATTCCCAAGTTGCTCTTTCCCTCCCTCCCCCTCCCTCGCTCCCTTCCTTAACCCATTTAATCCCTTCAGTCACAATAGTGAGAGAAAAAAACGAACAATTAATACATTGATTCCATGATGCTTGTGGTATTTATACAATATCTTAGAGGTCATATTTGTGACCAATGGGAAAATACAGTGATTCTACCTTTTATACAGTGCATTCGGAAAGTATTCAGACCCCTTGACTTTTCCCACTTTTTGTTACGTTACAGCCTGATTCTAAAATTGACTAAGTTATATATTTTTGCTTATCAATCCACACACAATACCCCATAATGACAAAACGTCTGCCAGCTCTAGCTCTAATTTTTAAACGTCTGCCAGCTCTAGGAAGAGTCTTGGTGGTTCCAAACTTCTTCCATTTAAGAATGATGGAGGACACTGTGTTCTTGGTGACCTTCAATGCTGCAGAAATGTTTTGGTACCCTTCCCCAGATCTGTGCCTCAACACAATCCTGTCTCGGAGCACTACAGACAATTCCTTCGACCTCATGACTTGGTTTTTGCTCTGACACGCACTATCAATGTAATGGGTGCGTGCTGGTAGCAGGGAAGTCAGGCGCAGGAGAGTGAACTTGGTATAAACAGCAGTTTATAAATGCTAAAAAAACTCTGAAAACCAATATATACAAAAATAATATAAAAGGGTACAAAACCAATCACACACCAGAACATGACTTGCACAAAACATACAACAAACAATCACAGACAAGGACATGAGGGGAAACAGAGGGTTAAATACAAGACATGTAATTGATGGGATTGGAACCAGGTGTGATGGAAGACAAGACAAAACCAATGGAAAATGAAAAATGGATCAGCGATGGCTAGAAGGTCGGTGACGTCGACCGCCAAACACCGCCCGAACAAGGAGAGGGACCAACTTCGGCAGAAGTCGTGACAATCAACTGTGGGACCTTACTGTGTATAAACAGGTGTGCCATTCCAAATCATGTCCAATCAAATGGATTTACCACAGGTGGACTCTAATCAAATTGTAGAAACATCTCAAGGATGATCAATGGAAACAGGATGCACCTGAGCTAAAAATCAAGTCTCATAGCACAGGGTCTGAATACTTATGTAAATAAGGTGTTTCTGTTATTTTAAACATTTGCAACAATTTCTTTAAACCTGTTTTCACTTTGTCATTATGGGGTATTTGTGTAGACTGATGAGGGAAAAAAAAATATTTCATCAATTTTAGAATAAAGTAACAAAATGTGTAAAAAGTCAAGGGGTCTGAATACTTTCCAAATGCACCGTATATATTTAATCATAGCAGATGATATATTTTTTTCAGTAGATTGAAGTTGAGTTGGGTTATGGATATATTTGATCAAAATGATCTTACAGATCATTTGACCATTATCCATTAGTCTTTACATATGTTTAAATCAATGATTTGGATTGTACAACTTCATATTTTGTGAGTTTAATTGGCCATGTACAGACCCATGAACGGAATAAGTATAATAACTTCACACATATTTTCTGTCAATAAACTTGTTAAGTGTCTCTTGCACAATGGTCGACCTGGTTGATCAGATTATTGGGACATAGCCACAGGTGTAAACCTGGTTCGTATGCGTATTTGGGCTGAGATATTCCGGTGTAGATCTGGTTTATATTAGTATTGGGACTCAGTCACGGGTGTAAACCTGGTTCGTATGGGTATTTGGGCTGAGATATTCCGGTGTAGATCTGGTTTATATTAGTATTGGGACTCATTCACGGGTGTAAACCTGGTTCGTATGGGTATTTGGGCTGAGATATTCCGGTGTAGATCTGGTTTATATTAGTATTGGGACTCAGTCACAGGTGTAGACCTGGTTCGTATGGGTATTTGGGCTGAGATATTCCGGTGTAGATCTGGTTTATATTAGTATTGGGACTCAGCCACAGGTGTAAACCTGGTTCGTATGGGTATTTGGGCTGAGATATTCCGGTGTAGATCTGGTTTATATTAGTATTGGGACTCAGTCACAGGTGTAGACCCGGCAGACTGACTGCCGTTCTGTACCTTGTCACACCACTCTGGATTACTGACCTCTGCCTGCCCTGACCCTGGGACTACCTGCAGTTCTGTACTTTATGGACTCTGATCTGGATTACTGACCTTTGCCTACCCCTTGACCTGTCGTTTTGTCTGACCCCTGTTCTAGTAATAAACGTTTGTTACTTCGACACTGTCTGCACCTGAGTCTTCTCCTGAAACGTGTTAGAAAGTGGGTAACAGGGCTGAGAAAGGCAAGTAACAAGGATGAGGTGTATTGGCAGAGGAACTAGGGGTTACGAGTAATAAATAGAGCATTTAGGGCTAGGATATGGGTGTATTTGGGAAGAAATGGGTTAATGTACAAAGCACAGTTCCAGTGAATGCACAGTACCCGAGGAGGAACGATGACTGTTTCATTGAATAGTTCTAATGGGGGGATTGAAGCTGGGGAGAAGAGAACAGAGGGTCTCTGGAGCCTCAGTAGCACCCAGGATTAATCAGCTTCAGGGCCTTCTTCCATTAGACCTTCACCAATTAGACCCTGCCTAATTGCCAAGTGTTCATTAGAGATGTACAGGGGAGGGACTGGACACTGTGCACCATGCACTCACTGTCATTTGCTTCTACAGCCATTTGGGGCTGCTGGCATGTCACAACACGCTGCTTAGCCTCCCAACAACACAAGCCCCTTCTGGGGTTCCCAGGCTACTCTCACAATCCTTACCCATCACTGCCAAGAACCGATAGGATACAAACAAACACAGACACAAAGCAGCAGTGGAAACCCAGAATGCTGGTGTTGTGTCCATGAGCATCAGGACACTACAGTAGACCGCCCCGATGTGATGTGACATGGTTCACATCAGTAGAACCCCCCCCTCCTCCTCATCTTCCCAGTTTAGTGAGGGATTAACCAGTGAAGAGACACACTGGGCTCTGGCCTGCCTGTGATCTGGCCTGCCTGCCAAACCGCAATGCAGATAGATGTACTGTCAGGGACTTACCATGTTGACTGCTGGCCACCATTTTGTCATTTACTGTAGTTGAGAGAAAATAAGTGACTGGGGAGAGAGGGAGAGTGCGTACAATGCTGTATACTGAGAATAGTATGATCGTGATGGTCTGGGAATAGTAAACGGTTTGGGGTTCAAGATTCTCACTGACCTCATGCCATAGGACTAGCTTGAGGAATTGACTAAATACCCATCATGATAATGGAAATAACTACATGCTAAACACCAAACATATAAAGGGTTTAGAAAGGTCTCCTTTTTCTGATATCTTGGTAGGAAAATGAGAATATTTTTTTCCCTGGTTTCTCTCACTTCCATTGTTACATGAGGTTACAGACATGCAGTCGGGGAGGGAAACAGGCATATGCACAGTCCCATAAAGATGTGCTGCTGCCTGTGCCCTCAATCTGGAGAGATGGAATTCCCTTTGTGTGATATGGGTCTCAACATGCCGTAGTTGTGATGCTGGAATCCATGGGGAAATCTGGAGTCTACCCTTTCCAACTCACACCTTAAGATAATTGTAGGCTAGCAGAGACACATGCATGGAGAACGGTAATACTGGGGGTTTGGAGGGAGGGAAGGGGTGAGCTGAGGAACAATTTCATGCACATATTCCCTTTGAGGGATTGAGGGGGGACAGAGGGACAGGGAGAGGCACAGAGTATGACACCACCTGGGACGCGCACCCTTCCAGGCAATTCTCAAAATGTTGGGATGTTACCAAAAAAAGAGAAAAAAAGAAATACTTGAATGATAAAATCAGCAGAAAGCATTTTCCCTGTTGACTTTGTTTCCGCTGATTCCGTCTGAACTGAGCGAAGAAGAGTCAGATTGTTGTTGGCTAATATGGAAAAAAACCTTGCTCCTGAAATAAATCAAAAGTATATCTCCTATCTGGCTCCCGTGTCACAGCCACAGCATTTGAGAGTATGATAACTCAGGCTCTCCGCTTTGTACCAGTTACCAGAGTTCCTGCTTCCTTTTAAGGGCTCTTTTAAGCTTGCTTGCTAGCTTCTGACAGCCTGCCGTTTATCACATGGAGGCACATTGTAATAGAACTCTCCATTCACAGCAGATTATACCCAGGCTTTCTGATGATCATTTTATTGCCGTCTTTGTGGAGCATTGCAAACATCCCTCCCATCTTCTTTCTGCAACATACTTCTGAACTATTCACAGATTTACCTCTCTCCCTCCCCTCTCTCTCCCCCTCTCTTCTCTCTCTCTCCCCCTCTCTCTCTTCCCCCTCTCTCTCTCTTCCCCCTCTCTCTCTCTTTCCCCTCTCTCTCTCTTCCCTCCCTCTCTTCCCCCTTTCTCTCTTCCCTCTCTCTGCCCAGAGGGGATATACCCAGACTGTTTCTTGGTCAAGTTAAACTGTTACCAGTATGTCACCTGAAGACTGTCACCATACCACTCCTGCAGCTCTCATCTTGCCCAATGTCCATACATCCTTGTCTATAGAGGTTCCCTCTCTGTAGCTACATGTAGCCACTCCCTCCCCCCCTATGCTCTAATGACTGTAGGAGCCTGTGAATCTGGTCAGAGTCAGAGGGAGGAAGGGAGGCAGCTAACTGAGCAGATAAATGTGGCGTGTTGTGTCGTTTGGCTCTGCTTCCCTCTCCTCTGTCCTGGTTTCACTCATTGAGCTGAGGACTCCAGTCTCCTGTGTCCTCTCCTCTCTGTGTAAATGGGAAGGAAGCCTGAACACTGTCCCCTTGGGGTGATCGTGCCTGTTGGTCCACGCCAACAGCAGAACAGAGCAGTTCCACACATATAGCAGAGTTCTGTCAGAACATAGGCCCACAGACCAACAGTTTAACAGTCCACACGCTTACTGTAGCAATGATGCCCTTCTATCCTGCACCTTTCTGTCCTGCTCACTTCAAATCCGCAGGCTGATCCCAAAGCAAGAGCCTCACCCTGCAGAGCAACCTGCCCTACCCTCACTGCTAATGTGACAACGTAGAACCACACCCCGTTCTCCAATCCAATCCTCTGGTAGGACAGGGCCAGTGTGATGACTGGGCGAGTTTGTCCATTGGCTGCTGGTGCAGTGTCAGCTGGTTTCTCTCTAGGCAGGAGGCCCTGGAGACAGAACAGAAACAGCTGTGCCCTTCCATGACACAGATCAGATGGGAAACAACTGGACCACTGGCTGAACATGGCCACCTGTCCTCCCAAAGCTGCAGGGGATTGTGCTGTATGGAGCTTCTTGTCTGGATTATGGCACTAGCCTACTACTAGAAATCAGAGTGGATTCTACAGGCCTGGATCCTTTTGTTACACAACACTAACACATACTGACCTTAAAGGCCAATCACGTTGTCTGTCTGTCTGTCTGTCTGTCTGTCTTTCTAGCATGCTAGCTAGAGACACCAGCCAAAATGTCCTGGCCAGGCCACTTCATCTAACACTGCTTGACCTTCAGCACAGCAGTACAGTGGCCACTAATGGTGGAACTGTCTGGTGTCTAGCTACAGCCTCGACAGGGAGAAACAGGGAGCGACAGGGAGAAACAGGGAGAGACAGGGAGAAACAGGGAGCGACAGGGAGAAACAGGGAGCGACAGGGAGAGACAGGGAAAAACAGGGAGAAACGGGGAGAAACAGGGAGCGACAGGGAGAAACAGGGAGCGACAGGGAGAGACAGGGAGAAACGGGGAGAAACAGGGAGAGACATGGAAAAACAGGGAGAAACAGGGTAAACAGGGCGCGACAGGGAGAAACAGGGGAAGACAGGGAGAAACAATGAGAAACAGGGAGCGACAGGGAGAAACAGGGAGCGACAGGGAGAAACAGGGAGAAACAGGCTAAACAGGGCGCGACAGGGAGAAACAGGGGAAGACAGGGAGAAACAATGAGAAACAGGGAGAGACATGGAAAAACAGGGAGAAACAGGGTAAACAGGGCGCGACAGGGAGAAACAGGGGAAGACAGGGAGAAACAATGAGAAACAGGGAGCGACAGGGAGAAACAGGGAGCGACAGGGAGAAACAGGGAGCGACAGGGAGAAACAGGGAGCGACAGGGAGAGACAGGGAGCGACAGGGAGAGACAGGGAGCGACAGGGAGAAACAGGGAGAAACAGGGGAAGACAGGGAGAAACAATGAGAGACAGGGAGAAACAGGGAGAAACAGGGAAAGCCAGGGAGAAACAATGAGAAACAGGGAGAAACAGGGAGAGACATGGAGAAACAGGGAGAGACAGGGAGCGACAGGGAGAAACAGGGAGAGACAGGGAGCGACAGGGAGCGACAGGGAGAAACAGGGAAAGACAGGGAGAAACAATGAGAAACAGGGAGAAACAGGGAGAGACAGGGAGAAACAGGGAGAGACAGGGAGAGAGGGAGAAACAGGAAGAGAGGGAGAAACAGGGAGCGACAGGGAAAAACAGGGAGAAACAGGGAGCGACAGGGAGAAACAGGGAGCTACAGGGAGAAATAGGGAGCGACAGGGAGAGACGGAAGGCAGCATCCAGACAGACCATGCTTAATTATTGGACACAGAAAGATAAATGGGAAAACACACTCTTAGATATTTATTGCAATTTTTAGTGCTAATGTTCCTCCAGGCAGACCGAGAGTGGGGAGAATGGGGAGAGGATTCTGAGAGACGTGGGATGGGGCAGGAGGCTGTGGCACAATGGGAAGGTGGCAGCAGGGTGGCATGGTGGCTGAGAATGGGCCCTGCTCCACGTGCTGATCTGTGGTGAGGAGTCCCAGGCGGGATAGCTGTTAATAAGCCTAATGCTTTAACCTCTAAAGCAGGACTAGACTGAGCGCTGAGCTGGGACGGCTGTCTGCTCCCCTCTAGTTCAACAGGAATTCTGCATCCACAGCAATAGTCATGCAGCCAGTCCACATCCATAGCACAGCAGTTTGGTGGTTGTGTGTCTATCTGGAGACCACATTGGATGCCAGTCTCCTGCCCACGTTGATCCCTCCTGGTGTGAAGGACAGGCTCTTGATTCTTCAAACACCCACACAAATATACAATGTCTCAGTGCTCACATTACAGTAAGCAGACTCTTGCTCACACACACATACAGTGGGTATCCAGAGACACTGGTTGGCTCTGCTGATTCTGACCTGAACAACTCCCTCACCCATCTCTCTCAGTCTCTCTCTATATATTTCTCACCAGCACTCCCTCTCTCTCTGAGGGGAGATGTACCGTATGTGGGGGTCTCTACAGCCCCAGCCACTCTCTCCAGGGGGTCTCCTCCCCTGTCCCTTTCCACAGATGGTGGGCAATGTGGCCGCCTGACTGCAAGGTTCATTATCACCCACACTGGGCCCATGGAGAGGCTGGGGCTAGTTTGAGGTGGGCTGGGAGCTGTAGCTAGGAGCTGGGTAGGGCTTCCATGGCCAACTACCAGGGCCTTTCCCATCCCCACACAGGGGAGCCTGGGACTCTGGCTCTCATGCAGACCTGAGCACTGCAGCTCACAGGGGTTGAAGGGAGGCGGAGACCTGCATCAATCTGCCCTCATTTAGGTCTGAAACTGAGCTTAACTGTACTGTACCGACTGGCTAATACACATTTTAAGAAGTCTAATCTGTTCAATGCTTTCGGTGTCCAAATGAAGTCTGGTTGGTTTCATTTCCTAATTCTCCTCTGGGTACAGATATACTGTTCTCCTTACATGTTGATCTCCTGCTGCTTATCCAGTTACCCAGTGATATTCCCATCCATTCTGATCAACGTCACTCACCTTCTCCTGGTACTGCCGACGGGAGGAGTCCAGAGACTGGATGAGTGCGGTGGCGTGACCCACGAACATGGCATAGCAGGTGGCGCCCACGATCATGCTGAGGATGGTGAGCCACACGTCCGTCATGCCCACAGGTGGGTACATGCCGTACCCGATACACAGCATGTGGCTCATGGCTTTGAACAGGGCGTAGGAGTACTGCTGGCCCCATGTGTCGTTCTGGATGGGGGGAGAGAGGAAGAGAAAAGGTGACAGAGGGAAGAGAGGGATATGGTGATATGGGGGTAATGTTCTCGCTCTGCCAGAGTCCTTCTTATCATTATCATCGTCATCGTCAATGTCATCATCATCATCATTATCATGATCAATGTCATTAGCGCCATCATCCTCCTAGTCATCATCATCGACGTCATTATCATCATCATTATCAATGATATTATCGCCATCATCATCCTAGTCGTCGTCGACATCCTCATTAATGTCATTATCACTATCATTATCGATGTCATGATCGCCATCCTCCTCCTAGTCATCATCAACATCATTATCATCATCATCGTCCTCATCCTCATCATTATAATCATCCTCATCATCATGTAAGACGGTAGCCACAGATGTCCTCTTCATCATGCCTCAATACGAACATCAACACTTGGCTACATCAACATACACTCTTCTATATGTAAGTATTCAGGGGAGAACTGCCTTAACTGGGCCCTTTCAGCTCGGAGCAGAAACTAAACGCAACCATGAGGGTGACTGAATGGATGGATCCCGAGACACAAGAGGCCTGCAAGGCAAAAAGTAGGTCAGCTATTTAGAAAAATGTGATTTTTCTTTTCTCGTTTCTCGTTTGTGGATAAATTGCCGTTTTTTTCCTTTAGGTCCCGTGGTGGTCCAAGCAGAATCAATATCTGCTCTTTCCTGAGGTGACATGTCCAAATTGCTTTCAAACTCATTTCCACAGGGGTAAAACCTGAGCGATAGGAAAGTTATTAGTGCCTCCTAAAAAGGTATAGAACGGATGACCCAATAAGATAATGGGCCAGCTACTGTAAGGAAAGACAAGAGCCACAGCACCCTCTAATTCTTATCAGGCCCAAACTTTTCTGCTCCGAGCAGAAAAGACCCAGCTAAGGCAGTTCTCCACAGTTTTTCATCATGGTGTTGTGTAATGCAGAGCAGGAGTTTAAGTCAGTAGACAGCTTGCTATGCCAAAGGTGTTTGCTAGGCTACTGTTTCCACTGACTGACTACTGGCCTGTCTGTCTTTAATTACCTAATTAGAATTTGATGTGATTGTTTTCTATTCACAGATCCCAGATTAATCCTCTTTGAGGGCTGGGAGCTGTTTGCCTGCCTTCTGTGAGCTCTACAACAAATCCTCATCATAAATCATCTCTCTCTCTCTCCCTCTCTCGTTTGGAACATGGCAGGTTATACTGTGTGTCCGTGTGCCACGGTTGATTCAGGGTCACACCTCAGGTGTCGCAGAGTCCGGTTATATAACCACAAAGAAAACTTAATTACAGAGGAGAGGGAGGTCATTACGAGACATAGGGCTTTCTTTCCAGCGACTCTGACTCTCTCTCCCTCTCCCCCTCTCTCTCTCTCCCCCTCTCTCTCCCTCTCCCTCTCTCTCTCTTCCTCTCCCCGAGATGTGCAGCAGCAGCGCGGCTAACAATGTGATGAAATTAAAGAACAGCATGAGTGCTCGCTGGAAAATTGTCAATACTTGACCAATATTGGATAAGAGCTTTCGGTCCTCTGAAAGTCATTATTTCATACGAGGCCAAGCTCACTGCTCTCACTTTCAGAATACAGAAAACCAAACCATACAGAGCTGGTGGAGAGAGAGAGCTCCAAATAACTGAAGAAAATGCAGCAAATTGAATAAATGTGGGCGAATAAAGGAGAAAGGAAAAAGAAACATTTGATTTAGGTGGGAAAACGGACAGATATGCAAGGCAGCCATTTCCCATGATGCTACAGGCTTAGCACAGTAATTACAGAGACAGAGAGATGAGATAACAGGGAGGGACTAATCTGATTTAGACAGACTTGGGCTCCGTCTGAAGTGGCGCCCTATTCCACACAGTGTACTTTTGACCGGAGCCCAGTAGTACACTTCCTAGATATTAGGGTGTCATTTTGGATGCTCGCCTAGTATTGGAGCACAGCAAAGCACTACTTACCACCATTTTGTTTTTGGACACCCAGCAGTCCTGGGGGAAGTCCTGCAGCATGGGAACCAGGAACTGCAGACATCCGTCCCAGTGGCACAGCAGCAGCATCATACCAATCAGGTTGACGATACGCACCATGGCACTGGCCAGGTCATAGGTCATATGGAAGATCTGAAGAGCAGGACAGGAAGAGGAAAGGACTGTGTTAGGACATAGGTCATATGGAGGATCAATACAATACATTATTGTCCATTTTGTGAGAAACAAAAATGTATCTTCTGTTTAGCGCAAACCCCTCACACATACACGCTGAGAGGCACATGGTCAGCCACAGAGCAGCGCCCCTGGATGGAGAGCAGAACAGGAGGAGGAAGGGAATTGTGTTCGAGCACAAAGACATGTGTAGGCTGGCTGGCAGACAAAGCCCTGGATTACAAAGACCCTTTTCTCCAGGGGTGTTGCCTGTTTACTTTGTTCCCTAACCTTTTGGTCGATACGTTTTATAGTCAAGGTGAAGGCAAAGCAGTGGATTTCCTATATGCAACACGTGGGCTGAGCCAGACCACGTTGAGTCTGAATCTGAGCATACGTTCTAGTCCGAAGCCACAGCGTTCTCCATCCCACATGCAGGACCCTAGCCTCAATGTACAGCAACATAACAAATTTCATCTTTGATGTAACACTTGTGCTTTTTACAGACATTGACATGAGTGGTCTGTAGAGGATGGTCAGGATGGTCATGTGAGCATGGCTTGGCCTATGAGGAGGGTTTATTGAATCACTCTAATCAACCCCTTAGGTAAGCACACTAACACAAAGTGGATGGAGGGATGGGCAGGCGTGTGTATGCGTCCCTGCAGACTGAGTGTGGGCAGCCCGGGCGAGCTTTGTTAATCCTAATGATAAATAGACTCATAAGCAGCTACAGGACGCCTACTCTACTCTGGTGTGGATTTTAATGGCTTCAACAATGTAAAGCCACTTAATCCCATTGAGGGCCGCGGTGTGCACTGTTAACTGCTGTTCTCCTTATTACAAGCCACTCAGCGCCATTTAAAAGCTTAAGGCTGAGAGAGGGATATTCCATCTCTCTCGTCTTTGCTGGCGAACGTTGGGAAGAGGGGAGAAGAGAAGCCAGCCACAGTCACACACAGGCAGGCGCTCTCCACCGTTCCTCCTGACCCAGGCTAGATGTCTCCGGTTGCCTCCTAAAGCCCAGTGTTTGTTGATCTGACGCTTCGTTGTTTCTATCGGAGTGGCTGTGTGGAAACAACAGACAGGCTGTGTGACGGGCCTCTCTGGGACAGTGTGGACGCTGGGCCATCACATCAGATCACCTCCGTCAGATGGGCCAGCCAGAAAGGGGAGAGACAATAATGTCCCAAAGAAGTTTCTGCTGGGGTAAGAGGGAAGCGTCAGGCCGCCAGGCTCCAGGGTGAGTGCATGGCAGAGACATCCAGCTAAAACTAAAGTGTATTTACAGTTGAAGTGGGAAGTTTACATACACCTCAGCCAAATATTTTAACTCAGTCTTTCACAATTCCTGACATATAATCCTAGTAAAAATTCCCTGTTTTAGGTCAGTTAGGATCAACGCTTTATTTTAAGAATGTGAGATGTCAGAATAATAGCAGAGAGAATGATTTATTTCAGCTTTTATTTCTTTCATCACATTCCCAGTGGGTCAGAAGATTACATACACTCAATTAGTATTTGGTAGCATTGCCTTTACATTGATTAACTTGGGTCAAATGTTTTGGGTAGCCTTCCACAAGCTTCCCACAATAAGTTGGGTGAATTTTGGGCCATTCCTCCTGTCAGAGCTGGTGTAACTGAGTCAGGTTTGTAGGCCTCCTTGCTCGCACACGCTTTTTCACTTCTGCCCACAAATGTTCTAAGGGATTGTGGTCAGGGCTTTATGATGGCCACTCCAATACCTTCAAAAAAAGCTTTAACTTGACTGAAGTCTTGAGATGTTGCTTCAATATATCCACACAATTTTCCTCCTAATGATGCCATCTATTTTGTGAAGTACACCAGTCCCTCCTGCAGCAAACCACCCCCAGAACATGATGCTGCCACCCCCGTGCTTCACGGTTGGGATGGTGTTCTTTGGCTTGCAAGCCTCCCCCTTTTTCCTCCAAACATAACAATGGTCATTATGGCCAAACAGTTCTATTTTTGTTTCATCAGACCAAAGGACATTTCTCCAAAAAGTATGATCTTTGTCCCCATGTGCTGTTGCAAACCGTAGTCTGGCTTTTTAATGGCGGTTTTGGAGCACTGGCTTCTTCCTTGCTGAACGGCCTTTTAAGTTATGTATATATAGGACTAGTTTTACTGTGGATATTGATACTTTTGTACCTGATTCCTCTAGCATCTACACAAGGTTCTTTGCTGTTGTTCTGGGATTGATTTTCACTTTTCGCACCAAAGTACATTAATCTCTAGGAGACAGAACGCACCACCTTCCTGAGCGGTATGACGGCTGTGTGGTCCCATGGTGTTTATACTTGTGTACTATTTTTTGTACAGATGAACGTGGTACCTTCAGGCATTTGGAAATTGCTCCCAACGATGAACCAGACTTGTGGAGGTCTACAATTTTTTTTTCTGAGGTCTTGGCTGATATATTTTGATTTTCCCATGATGTCAAGCAAAGAGGCACTGAGTTTGAACGTAGGCCTTGAAATACATCCACAGGTACACTTCCAATTGACTCAAATTATGTCAATCAGGCTATCAGAAGCTTCTAAAGCCAAGCTGTTTAAAGGCACAGTCACCTTAGTGTATGTAAACTTCTGACCCACTGGAATTGTGATACAGTGAATTATAAGTGAAATAATCTGTCTGTAAACAATTGTTGTAAAAACTACTTGTGTCATGCACAAAGTAGATGTTCTAACCAACTTGCCAAAACTAAAGAAATTTGTGGAGTGGATGAAAAACGAGTTTTAATGACTCCAACCTAAGTGTATGTGAAATTCCCGACTTCAACTGTACATCATCTGAGCCGAGTCATTCCCCTGGCTGCATCCTTCTCACTTAATCTACCACTCCCTTCTTCTTCTTCACCTCCTCTCTCCCTCTCTCCTCTCCACAGCTGTGCTCCACTCCAAACACAAGGAGGAGATATTGTTTTTTTAAAGAGCCCACTCTCTTTCCAAACACAATAATGATTATGGTAGCTGATATGAGGCAATATACTGTGATGTTGATTCTCCAGCTGGAACTAAATGGCATTCCGTTA
The DNA here is from genome assembly GCF_036934945.1 of Oncorhynchus masou masou. NCBI lineage: Eukaryota > Metazoa > Chordata > Actinopteri > Salmoniformes > Salmonidae > Oncorhynchus > Oncorhynchus masou. The sequence goes on from NC_088213.1 coordinate 35,681,158, forward strand.
CATTAAAGAGTTGTCAAAATCCCCATGTGTGTCAAATTAAAAAATCATGACCTACCCCATCCAATCTCCTCACTTGAGATTGGGATTTTTTTTTTAATTTGTAAAATTGTTTTTCCAAAAGGGGAGAGTGAGCTCTCTGGATGGGTTCGTAATGCATTTAAATGTAGACATTTCCTGCCCATTAAAAATGGATGATATAAAACATACATTGTTCAAGCCCACAGGATCTCGTTCACAGCATAACAATGAATGAATTATCTGTTCACACTTCCCGTCCGAGTATCTTATGTCACGAACATTACAATAGTCATGGAGCTAGTCAGAAGTGTCAAGCTGATAGAGCTAAGAAGGTCACTTGTTCTATATATATATATATTGCTCCATTTTAGTTGGGAAGCTACATAGGTGAGATACAAATACCTGTCCAAGACTACTAGTACTGTACAAAGAAAACTCTACTGTCAATTCCCTGTAATTGTTGAAGTTCCATCCCACTGGGCACACGGGAATCAACGTTGTTGAATCAATGTCACAACATGCAGCTTAGCCACACACAGACACAGACGCACGCACGCACACAGAGACACACAGACACAGACGCACGCACGCACACAGAGACACACAGACACACACAGACACACACAGAGACACACAGACACACACACACACACACACACACACACACACACACACACACACACACACACACACACACACACACACACACACACACACACACACACACACACACACACACACACACACACTGCATTGTAGAGTACAACACATTAAAGGGATGATGGATGGCTGGCCTCTTTGTTTTAATTGATAGGGACATACAATAAGCCTGGCCGCATGACTATCTGGCTAAACAACAGAGCCATGAATGACGAGGGCACCCAGACAATCCACAAAGGCATCTTAAGGGCAGGGGTTCTGACATTGGCAGCCACGTTGCTCTATCACCTAACCTCATCAGTGCTCTCAATGGAGACACTATGGACGAGCTCTACTCTGGTTGAAACCAAGGCTTTTACCACCGAGGTGACCTTCAATATCCTTTACATTATTACGGTTAATAGCTAGGGAATGTCTACAACAGAACTAATGACATATCGAACTGTTATGTGTCTGTGTTACAGACACTACATCTAAACATTACATCTAATGCATACTGCATATTCACATGTGCATCATCGTTGTCTTCTCAACAAATCGTAAATGTGGAAGGATCATTGCTGCTTTGTTTCTTTTAGATTTAAAGAAAGCTAAATTGTCTGAGACGTCACAGTGGAAAGAAAACAGGACCCAGTCCAGAAAGACAGACATGCCCAGACAAGACATCCATTTGATCAATAGGGAGACACCTGATCGTGTCAGGAAGCTATCTGGGACACACAGGAAGTCACAGTCACAGCTGCAGAGATCAGACAGATGGAGGGAGAGAAGAGTGTGGTCCTGGTGAGAGAGAGAGAGAGAGAGAGAGAGAGAGAATAGATGCATTCGTCTGTGAGTGAGACACAGTCAATGTAATGCTATGCTGTGGCATCTGGTGTTTGCCGTCCAGGCTGCTAATGATGATGAATGTCTGGCATCGTGTCGACCACCAAATCCAAGAAAAATCCTATTGTTTCACTGATGCCACTTTCACAATGCCACCCGTCCCCCTTTTCTGATTTTAGTTCAACATTGGGCTGGAATTCAGTATAAAAGGACAACATGGGCGACACAGTAAAAAGCCCTGACAAAATGCCAGACCCTCATCCACACTATAATGGTAGACAAGGGAGTTGTGTAGATAAAGAAATGGGGGCGACAGAGAGAAAGAACCACATGGGGCACTCTTTCATCAGCTGTCTATACAAGCCTTGGCCTGGAGGGCTTTTGAGGAAGCCACAGAACGCTTTCATTCAGCTTCCTACCGAGAGGCATCGATGGGTGCGTGCCGGATTACACATTTTAATGTAGAAGTCTTCTAAGGGGCCCTGCTGTGGGTATTAATATCACACAAGGCACATTCACAGACAGTCTTGAGGACCTGTCACTCTTGCTGGCAAGCCTCATTGTGCACTCAATAATACCCCATTAAACCTTTTCTTCTTTCTTATCTGTGAAACAGCAGTCCTTGGCCAAGGTACGGGTCACCAAGTGGAGGACTGATTGGCTGATTTGCATTATTTACATATTTTTTGTGTGCTGATTTATTGGGTGGAAAATGAATGGAAGTGCCCTCCCTCCATCCCTCCCTCGTGGCGTGCCTGCCTGCCTGGCGACCACGTGGCTCACTCTTATCGAAGCACCTTGGGATTTCTTTCTGTGGCATATCGGATCCCCCCCTCCATCCTGCACACAGCCAGTTAGGCAAAAAAGCCATCCATCTTAACAATCCCAGATGCCAATATTAATAGAGATGGACACCCTGCCTCCATGCACTAAACAAACACAGATGGTGATGCTCCAAAAGCTCCTGACACCAAGTTCAAAACACTGTGGAATTGTCTGCCATGTTGAAAACGATCCACCGCCGCCTGCTAATGTTATTCTTGTTAACTCTAAGTCGGAAAAGTATTTAAGGATGTTCTTTCTCTCTTTCTGCGAAATTACGTGCAGCTAAGTGCTGACTGAGATTTTAAAAAATCCAAATCTGGGGCTTGATGCTTTGGCTTTTATACTATTTCCACATAAGGCCGTTGACAATTCTGTCTTTTAAACTATTTCCTCGTCAATGCCCCAAATGCCTCTGCATCCCTGCTAAAAGCAGCAAGCAGGGGGATGGTGATGTTGAAGACATCTGGCATGGGAGCCACTCTCACAAATGAGTCATTAGTGCATTCGTTTGAGTTTGATTTAATAACATGTTGACTAATTTAATTCAAGTCACTGGGTTTGTCTATAGGAGACAACTCCGATGAGGAGGATATTTGGCTGGCGTCTTATTTTTATCCCAATGAAATATGACAATGAGTACAGCCCAGCTGTCTAGACAGGGAGAGATGGGGATAGGAGGACAGACAGGAGAGATGCCATGGCACTGATTGCAGCCTCCTCCCTTTGATATGATGGATATCTGCACACCACTTAGAATATCATTATCTACAACAATGCACCCCCCTCCCCCTCCCCCACACACACAACCACCACAACCATCAACCTCTCATCTTTTTAAGTGGGAGAACTTGCACAATTGGTGGCTGACTAAATACTTTTTGCCCCACTGTACACACACATACAAATAGAATCTGCCTCTGTGTTGGCTAGTCCCCACTATCAGTCCCAGTTCCCAGTTCCCATGAATACATAAAGACAAATGGGTTTGATGGTGATGAGATTCATTTACTAGCAATGCTGCCTCTTTGATGTATACTTCACAACCTGAGTGGTATGCTGCCTCAAACTCTGTCGATGTGGTTGAAAGGCCCCTTTTAAAATGCCCCTGGGTATGGTGTGGTGTTGTGGTCTGTTTGGCAATCAGCCAGCTAATCAAACTCCCCCATTGTTCATGCAAAGTAAAACTCTCAGGTGAACACACCCAGCCGTGATTTGAAGGCATTTTACAACAACTGTGAAAGAGAGCGCCTCAGTTGGTTTCAAGAGCTGAATAGAGCCGTGATCAGAATACCCTATAGGGATGGACACAATCATTCTGTCGAAGTGGTACTGTAGAAGAGACAAAGAGAGGGAACCTGTCCTGGCGAACATTTCAATGTTACAAACAATGAAGGATGAGACTAAAAACAAACAAAAGATAACTATTGTAAAATATACTGTGTCAGTAAAATGTATATAGTATGTATAAGCTGGAAGTAGAAGCCTAAGTGTTGTTGTCTATTAGTTTACTCCAATTAGGCGAGGGGTGGAGGGTTAGGGGTAAATAATAAAAGGAAAATATATTTGAAAAAATATATGGGGGATTGGAAATTATGCAGACAATTACATTGATAGATTGTGGCTTCTATCTGAAATATTAAAATTAAAATAAAAAACAATGCTACACGCACTTTGAAAAAAAGGTGCTTTCTAGAACCTAAAAGGATTCCTCGGCTGTCCCCATAGGAGATCCCTATTAGGTTCATTGTAGAAACCTTTCCCCAGAGGGTTCTAAATGGAACACAAAAGAGTTCTACTTGGAACTGAAAAGGGTTCTCCTATGGGGACAGCCGAAGAACCCTTTTATTTCTAAGAGTGCATGACAAGGCTTCAAATGGAGTAGTACTGTGCAGTTTAGACAAATACAATGTTTGTAGAAGCTAGAGCATGAATGGCAGTGGTTGGGCAGGGAGCCCCATCTGTTGGCTGGTATGTAAATTCACTGTGGGTGCCTGGGTCTGTGTGCGCCCTGCTTTCCTGGTGGTGAAGGAGTGTCTCTGTCTCCTTAGTGACTGACTGACTGAATGCATGCATCTCCTGCTGTGCTCTGCTGCTTCACTTTGCACCTCTTACTTCTGGGACAGTGCTCAAGGATACACCCAGGGAGGGACGGGAACATTTCTAATTATTACAGAAATTATAATCATCCCTGTATTTCAGCAGAGTCTCTCTCTCTCTCTCCTCCCTTCGTCAGACTGGTAGATAGACTGCAGTAATCAACGTTTCTCTCTTCATCATCTCACTGGTGGATGAGGTAAAGCAAAAAGCCTCTTCACCTTGCCTCACTAGTGGATCTAATCAGACACAGCTAGCTAGAGTAACTTCCTCTAGCCCAACCCCAGGGGAACGGTAACACATTATGGATCTCAGTAAACAACGTTATCTCTCTCTGAGGGGCTATACTCTACAGAGGACAGTCGACTGTGGTAAAGTTGGTCTGTGTTCATGTGTAGGTATTCTGTGTTTGGTAGATATACTCTGGATTATAATAATCTCCCCTCTCTCACGCGCACATATTGTACGTACGGACACAACACACACACCCTCCTACAGTATCCTACCTCCTCCCACTGGTGGATGTATCTGATGAGCCTGGACAGCCTGAGCAGTCTGAGCAGGCTGAGGATCTTGGTGAAGCGGACGATCCTCAGCGCCCGGGCCGTCTTGTAGAAGTCTGAGTCGATGCGCGTCTCCACGATGAGGAAGATGTAGTCCACAGGTATGGAGGAGATGAAGTCCACCACGAACCAGCTCCTCAGGTACTTGATCTTGATCTGTTGTGGGTCCAGGATGATCTCGGTGTTGTCCTCCTTGACGATGCCCGTGCGGAAGTTGAGCACCAGGTCCATGAGGAAGAAGGTGTCTGAGATCACATTGAAGATGATCCAGGGGGGAGTGTGTTCGTCTTTGAAGAAGGTGATGCCCACCGGGATGACGATCAGGTTCCCCACCATCAGCAGCAGCATGGTCAGGTCCCAGTAGAACCTAGAACAGGACAAACCACAGAGAGCTTAGAGCCTGGGAGAGAACATGAGGAACCACAGATGGCATAGAACCTGGGAGAGAACATGAGGAACCACAGATGGCATAGAACCTGGGAGAGAACATGAGGAACCACAGATGGCCTAGAACCTGGGAGAGAACAGGAGGAACCACAGATGGCATAGAACCTGGGAGAGAACAGGAGGAACCACATAGGGATGTTGATCAGGTTCCCCACTATCAGTAGCACTATAGTCAACTCCAGCAGCACCTGGGAGAGACAGGAATTGGGTAGAAAGGATTTAGGAGAAAAGATCAACAGCTGCCTCTCCCTGAGAAGTACCGCTACCACTGATCACAATACATGTACATAAGCTCCAGCAGCTATCTAGGATGAGCGGTTCGTTTTATACCATCACATAGACTGTACTGAACTGTACAGCTTTATACTGCCACTGACATTCAACATGTTCACTAATGAACGTGGTTTAGGATCGTGTACACTATGGCCATGTGTCTTGACCCGCCACTAAATCCTGTCTTTGAAGGCCTTTTTTTTTTAAATGATTCAATATCAAATATTGAATTAAACTAACTGTTAAATCCCCGATATGGCCAATTTGAACCTGTGTGACTCATAGCTGTCACAACATGTGCTCACATGTTATCCGCCTGTGGCTCTCCTGAAGGAGTAATGGCCCACACACGCAGCCTAGCCTACATCTCCCAGTCTGTCTTGATGCGTAACCTATTTGTCTCCTGCTTGTGGTTGCTGGGCGCACATTTAAAAAGGTCAACGAGGGTTAAATGTTGATTACAAAGTGTTGGGTGACGTTGTCCATCTTCCCAGTCGCACAGTTTGGTTGTAAATTACACTCTCCGTCCGCTTCGTAATTAAATCCAGATTGGTTGTAAATTACACTCTCCGTCCGCTTCGTAATTAAATCCAGATTGGTTGTAAATTACACTCTCCGTCCGCTTCGTAATTAAATCCAGTTTGGTTGTAAATTACACTCTCCGTCCGCTTCGTAATTAAATCCAGTTTGGTTGTAAATTACACTCTCCGTCCGCTTCGTAATTAAATCCAGTTTGGTTGTAAATTACACTCTCCGTCCGCTTCGTAATTAAATCCAGTTTGGTTGTAAATTACACTCTCCGTCCGCTTCGTAATTAAATCCAGTTTGGTTGTAAATTACACTCTCCGTCCGCTTCGTAATTAAATCCAGTTTGGTTGTAAATTACACTCTCCGTCCGCTTCGTAATTAAATCCAGTTTGGTTGTAAATTACACTCTCCGTCCGCTTCGTAATTAAATCCAGTTTGGTTGTAAATTACACTCTCCGTCCGCTTCGTAATTAAATCCAGATTGGTTGTAAATTACACTCTCCGTCCGCTTCGTAATTAAATCCAGTTTGGTTGTAAATTACACTCTCCGTCCGCTTCGTAATTAAATCCAGATTGGTTGTAAATTACACTCTCCGTCCGCTTCGTAATTAAATCCAGTTTGGTTGTAAATTACACTCTCCGTCCGCTTCGTAATTAAATCCAGATTGGTTGTGTTGTACAAAGGTTGATATACAGTATCCTTGGTGCTCTATAGATGGCACTGAGGGAGCGCGTCCCACATTGTGAACTGGTTCTTGCGGGTAGGGCAGGATGATTTAACCACTCAAGTTTAACCGGCCCCATATAAATCCATCTCAGACCAAAACCAATTTAAAGCAGAGACCCAGAAGAAATGAAAAATATACTATTCACAATGTTGATGGTTGCTTTGCTGTGATGCCTCTCAGTGGAGATGAACATTCCAATTGCCTCTGAGATCACTGTGCTGCCTGTCTGTGGACACATTACTTTGGAATAAACCTTCATTACAGAGATATTACACACACAGCTGTCTAAGACAGTTGAGCCATGGTTTACAAAAATACACACACACACCTGCGTGTGCACACATGCACACACTCACACACACACTCACTCACACATGCACACACACACACTCACCCACGCACACACACAATGACACACACTAAACCCCCTCTCGCTTACACACTGACACACGAAACAGTGGCAGTAATAGGAATTCTTCAAAGTAAAAGGGTATCCACGGTTTCAGTTTCTTGTCAAGCAGAGTTATATTTAGAAAGACGTTTCTGCCACTGTGTTTGCTCATGTTAAGATTTAAAGCCCAAGAGGACAAGACACAACTTCTAAGGAAATAACATGTACACGGGTAATGACATTTACTCTTCGAATTCTTCCCTCGTATTCCCCATGTCAGGAAGAGGTATGTGAGTTGACACCATGACGACAAAACAGCTTGCTAACGGGCTGGAGGTGCACCAACAGCCCTTAATGTCGCTGCAATCACTATGTGCTAATATATCCATTTATTTTCGTGCCAACACCTGCTCAGTGTCCTCGCCACTTTTCTGCCAGTTTCATGGTGACTTGACTGTTAGTTTAAACTGGGTCGTGAAGAAACAAACAGAGACATCAGGAAGTAGAAAAGGCCCAGCTGGCAGACTGTCTTGTCTGTTTGGACAGAGAGAGAGAGAGAGAGAGAGAGAGAGAGAGAGAGAGAGAGAGAGAGAGAGGAGGCTGAGAAGAGACAGGGGGAGGCTGTAGAGAGGCAGCGGAGGAGGGCTCCTCCACATGCTTACTGGGCCTCAGAATGAGGGATGGAGGGGTATGTAAGCTACTGTCAGGATCCCCTGAGAGGGCCTGTGGCTAAGAGAGGGGACACACACCTGTGTTAACTCCACCTGTTCCCTTGGATGAAGAAATGGGGTATTTGTGGTCAACAGCCTTCCCTAGCCTCTGGCCATGTACTGTACATACTATAGCCTACTACAGACACCAACCATGTGTCTGTCCCCGATATCTCATGTCTCTAGGTGTCCTCAATGTCAGAGATTCACAACCGAGGTGATGAAGGTTGTGACCCACGATGAAAATATTGTGGAACAAACAGCCAGCTTTCCATCCAACCTTTTAATGCGAAGGTCGGATAAAACATTTCACGACAGGATTGATGGAAACAGCTAATTTGTCGGTAAACGTTCCAAATGTCGACAAAACAAAACACGTTAGACAAGATGGGATCTTTTTGTGTCTGTAAAATTAATTACGCAAGAAATGGCAGTGGAAACGCCTTTATGCGCAAATATTGATTGAATTGATCAACTAGTGAGGATGACATGGTGTGTGGTCCTCCCACTAAGACTCGGGAAACCATACAGTTTATTAGGCTACAGATTAAATAAATGATGAACTTCACAGGGTGGTGAAAGTATAAGGTGATGAGCTTGATGCTCTTTTCCAATAAATATCGAGGGTCTTATTCTGGTGACATGATGATCGAATCTTGGCTGCCATTTTGGCAAATAAAAAATGTTGGCAAATAAAAATAATAATGGAAAAATGTGCAGATTGTTTTATACAGACTTTAGAGTATTTGCACTACCATCTGTCGCCAATTGGATGGAAATCTAGCTACTAACCAGGTTTCCATCCAACCTTTTTATGTGAGTACACTACATGTCAGATTAAAAAAAAATGAAAGACAGGCCTGATGGAAACAGCTAATTTGTCAGTAAACTTTCTAATGATGAAAAAACTAAAGACAAGGTGAGATATTTTTGTGTCTGTAAAATGTATTATGTGAGAAATTCCTGTAGAAACGCCTTTACGCGCAAATATTGATATAATAACCATCATATCGAAGGAGACTTGGAGGCACGGAATGATATGGTGTGTTGTCCTCCCACTATGACTTGGGAAAGCATGCAGTTTATTAAACTACAGATGAAATAAGTTATGATGAACTTCACAGGGTGGTGAAAGTGCGCAATGATCTTGATGCTCTTTTCCAATAAATATCGATGGTCTGATTCTGGTGACATGATGATTGATGCTTGGTTGCCGGTTTGACAAATCAAAATGATCTGGCTCTTGTCCATAATACTCTCATCATGTAGGCGAGGAACTGTTGACTAGAGTACCTGTGGAAAGACCAGAGTGGGCACATTTGCTTTATAACAGACATTGTTTTTGTGACAAAACCATTGGTGGAGTTGAAAATGCGACGTGAACATAACTGCTGACGTCATTTTTATGTGCACTACATCATTATGCACAACACTTTATCCGCAACAAGTCCATTTCGACGGAAATACATTTATTGGGAAAATTCGCATGAAGATCTGTCGTCAATTGGATGGAAACCAATGCTATACATACAAAAGTATGTGAACACCCCTTGAAATGATTTCAACCACACCCGTTGCTGACAGGTGTATAAAATCGAGCACACCGACATGCAATCTCCATAGACAAACATTGGCAGTAGAATGGCCTTACTGAAGAGCTCAGTGACTTTCAACGTGGCACCGTCATAGGATGCCACCTTTCCAACAAGTCAGTCTGTCAAATGTCTGCCCTGCTAGAGCTGGACTCTGGATTCCACCATTGGACTCTGGAGCTGCGGAAACATGTCTGTTATAGCAGCAAGGGGGGGGGGGGGCAACTCCATATTAATGTTCATGATTTTACTTTTGGTCATGTAGTTAGTGTATGTATTAGTATTTCTATTCAAGAATCAAGGACACACATCTGGTTCTGTGTAAATGTGCATGAGTTGTGTCTCTGTGTGTGTGTGTGTGTGTGTGAGTGTGTGTGCTCTTTTTCCTTTTCACTCTTGCTATTGCCTTCTGATGGGGGTCAGCCCACCTAAACATAGCAGGGATCCATTTACTGTGTTTTCTATCCTGACATAAAGGAACATTGTCCTATAAATATAGATAGACTGAGCAGTGAGTGCAGCGCAGGGCAGGGTGGTGGACGAACATCGCAAAGGCACAAAATCCCCATCTCTATGTCTGTCTGAAAGCACTGACTTGTGGATTGATAGCTTTTCCCTACATGAAACAAAAGGCAGCGTCCTTCATGGTGATATCAGTGCAGGCAGGTGTACGCTGCTGCGGTGTAGGGAGAGAGGGGGAGGAGAAGGATGATAGGGAGAGCGCCATAGAGAGAGGGAGGGAGCGATAGAGAGAGGGAGAGTTTGAGGGAGGAGAGAGAGAGATCCAGGGAGGGAGGGAGCGTTAGAGAGGGAGAGTTTGAGGGAGGAGAGAGAGAGAGATCCAGAGAGGGAGGTAACGTTAGAGAGGGAGAGTTTGTGGGAGGAGAGAGAGATCCAGAGAGGGAGGTAGCGTTAGAGAGGGAGAGTTTGAGGGAGGAGAGAGAGAGATCCAGAGAGGGAGGGAGCGTTAGAGAGGGAGAGTTTGAAGGAGGAGAGAGAGAGATCCAGAGAGGGAGGGTGGGTTAGAGAGGGAGAGTTTGAGGGAGGAGAGAGAGAGTTCTAGAGAGGTAGGGAGCGTTATAGAGGGAGCGAGAGGGGAAATGACCCCGGTTGCATAGCTTACACCTGAGTTGTTATAGTGCTGGGGAGGGACTGCTCACTGTCATGACGACAGACCGTGACATTTCCATGCCTGCTCGTCTACAGAGACAGAGGTACGGTCCACACCACACCGTCTGCTCTCCTGGGAAGAGACCAAGGACTGCAGACCCATGTTTTTACCCTCAGAGTGCCTCCTGCTACAAGATAAACCTCTCTCCCACTCACCACCCTGTCCTGGAGATAGCTACCTGGGGCCACACTAGCCCAGCCTGGTGTCACTGTCACACTGGGGCTCTGACATCACCCACAGTGAGCTACTCACACACACTCCTCTACCCCAACATGAACATGTTGAAAAGGCATAAAGGATCTACAGCCGGTTTGTGTGTGTGCGTGTGTGCGTGCGTTGCCCGCAGGGTGCTGTCTCTACCTGTTGGCAGACACGCTGGGAGAGCGATGGCATGGCATCCAGGTAGGTTGGCTGTCATGTCGGCTACACTAGTCTTGCAGACAGAGACAGCAATGAGCAGCAGCGTGTGTGTGTGCTCCTCTTCATTCGGCATGGCGTCAGACTGAATGAGGACAGTAGAACAACAATGTGTGGTGTTCCTGTTCCTCCCTGCTCTTCCTTCCCAGAGAGCAGCAGCACAGTCATTCCCACTGTAAATGTGACTCTGGCTGATTGAATGATTGATGTTGATCTATTTATGAATATGAAAAGCAGTTCCCCTCTTGAATAATGCATGTCCTTGTTTTGTGTGTTTTTTTCTCTCCCTTACCTAGTTCTTGTGAGAGGCTGTTTTGTGTGAGGATGTGCTGATTCGCCATTTGCCTGAGGATGTGGCCCCATGTCACATTAGACACAAGCAGCACACACTGCCTGCATCAATATGACTACTGGCCACTGCCTACTCTAACCCGTCTTAGGGGTGTCACTACTGTACTCCACAGTGAACAGTTGGCTTGACTGTGTGTGTGTGTGAAGTGTGTATATGTGTGTGTGTGTGTGTGTGTGTGTGTGTGTGTGTGTGTGTGTGTGTGTGTGTGTGTGTGTGTGTGTGTGTGTGTGTGTGTGTGTGTGTGTGTGTGTGTGTGTGTGTGTGTGTGTGTGTTGGTGTGTTGGTGTGTGCAGTGGTGGGAATCCATTAACCCTTAGGCCTGTTCTGACAGGCGAGTGATGAGTGAAAATGAAGCATGTTAGTCTATTACAACACAGTCATACATTTTCCAGACACCAAATGTTGCCAAAAGGACAAGACAACACACACACACACACATACACACAGAAGGCTACAAAACACATTGCATAGCAATTGTGCACGAGAGTTCTCCATTGGGCCAGATGGCACACTACGAGACAATAACAGGAGGAAATTGAAGTGTCCAGGAGAGAATTGTGTTAAAAGGGTTAATCCTATGTTTGTTGACACCCCGCTCCGATGAACTGCAATGACGGCACTGACTTTGCTAAGCACAGCCGGCAGGCTCACTGCAAGCAAGGAGCACATCACTGACACTGGGCTACACAGTCGAAAGGGACTATTTTTAGGTGAGACTGACCGTTTTATCAGTCCTGAGCAGTGCCGCTGTCGTAAGAAGAAATCACCGTAGAAAAAGCACCAAATCGATTAACTAAACACCAACGTGAGAAAGGGGGAATCTAATGTAAGGAACAGCCCCTTCTGAATAGTGCAAAGCATATGAGTAATACCAGTAATAAGACTACAATAGCCAGGCGCTGCTGGACCACTGCAGGAATTTCATCCAGCTGAAAAACCCTGTTCTGTAAGAGTCTCCCAACTGCACCTAAACTCCAGAGCAGAGACAGGTTTGACCTCTGATGCTGAAGCTGGTAGAGATCTATACTGTCTCAGGCCTTGTCTGTATTCAAGTCAGAGTTAATAGATCGTATATTCTGGGATTCGACAGCAAAGAAGAGTCTAATCCTTTTGCATATAGACTGAGAATGCATACTGGTAACTGTCAAGCGCATAACGACCTCCACTGTAACCAGTGAAAACACATGTACCACTTATTCATGAAAAATGAACCACTTCCAAAGACAAATACTAAGACCCCATAATAAAACAAAGCCACACAGCAAAGCGAGAGATCAAGCAATAAACCCATCTAAAATATGTATCAGTTTTGGATACTCAATCGTTCTCTTATGAATATCAACAATCTAATCAACGTAGCCACTGCAGTACAAGGGAGACGGAACGTTTGAAGGAGTCGGAGAAGACTCTCCACCGCCCAACACCCCTGGAGCATATTACCATTTTTTTCTATTTAAGGTGCTGCTGGCTGCCACCACCAGTAGAGAGGCACAGTGTCCCTGTCCCTGTCCTTGTCCCTGGTCGCAGCGCACACAGCAGAGTCCCTCCCCAGAGCAGAGTAGACGCAGAACAGAGCACAGCCCGTTAGTTACCTGCTCGGGGGAATAAAAGACTCCTCAAGGATACTCCGCAAGCAGCGCAGTCAGCAACTCACTGTGCCCTCCACAAAAACAAAAGGACCACTGTGCACAGTCCATAGGCCTATCAGAGGAGATCACAGGGCATAGACAACTGCCCAGGGTCTAATAACCTGCCCAGGGACTGAGGTTGAAAATTAGCCGGCTGGCTAAAACCGGCACTTTTACTGAAACGTTGATTAATGTGCACTGTCCCTGTAAAAATAAAATCAACTCAACTCAACACAGGCGGATCCTGAAATGGCATCCAATTCTATATAAATAGTGCACGACTTTTGACCAGAGCCCATAGAATAATGTGCCACTTGAGATGCACCCACAGACTCCTCTCCAACCTGCTCTCATCCCCCAGACTACATGCAGCTGGATCACCCTTCTCTACTTCCTGCCTGCCTGCCATTTCGCCCCCTAATTGCCCTCTTTATTATCATGATTCATTGTTATCTATGTACTGTATCTCCCATGTCATGTCTCGGATTCTTCTATCAGTCAACCACGGAGTGTTGATGTGGGAGAGTGAACAGCGCACCGTGCTGGGTGCCTCCTATACACACCTCACCCTGTTTCCCAGGAGAGAGAGTGAACAGCTGGGTCTTCTAAACCAGATGAAGAGCTAACCTAATGTACTACCGTAGCTGCCATTATATTAGCAGTCAGTCACATTGCAGGCTACACTGTCACCTTGCCGCTCCCTTCCCCAGCCCCCAATCTCAACCCCCAGCCCCATGTAGCCCCACACCCCAACCTCGGCCCCAGAGCCCCCCCTCAACACTCAGCCCTAGCCTAGCCTAGCTAGAGCCCCAGCCCTCCCTCCTACCCCGAGCCCCCTCACTCCCTTAGCCCCGACCTGTCAATTATCTTCCCCAACCAGGTGATGTAATCAGCAAATGGAGCCGCAGAAATGAAAGCCTTTCTATCCATCTCAGAGATGTTGATCCAGGGTCAGAGTGAGAGCGAGAGAGAAAGATAAAAATGTGGAACACAGAGAGAGAGAACCGAGAGTGAAAACAAGATGGTGCAAAACTAATGAGTGGGAGAGAAAGGTTGAGGAGAGAATGGGGGAGGAAGAATTCATCTCCTTATATTCTGCTCAGTGGATAAAGGAGCACATAATCTCTCCTCTTTTCATATACTGAGCCCTGTTGCTCGAAACTCCACAGAAATTGGGAGCACATTTTAGCACACCCTCCCCCCCAAAAAGATATGGGTAAGAGGGAAATATAGCCAAAATTAATGCAGCTTAAAACCCAGCAGTTTATGGAAAACCCTTACTAAGAAGTCATTTTAAGCATAAAATGAAATAAAAATGTGGGACGCGATGCAGAGTTGATCTGGTCTGCGTGAGAAGGCAAAAGCAGAGGCTTATCTGACTGTTAAACCAAATAGGAGCGGATTTATCTTGTTTATTTGTTATTTCTGTCATTTCTTGAGTGTATGTGCTAAATAGTGCAAATGCATTTGATTTAAACATATGTCCCTGCCACCATCTTCCCTATTCAGGTGCTAACAACAGTCCAGAAGAAAATAACCTGATTCACAAATAACAAGAAGATGTCTTTGGAGACGGAGAAGAGACACGGGAGAGTCACACCAACACAGCAGGTCTCTTAATCCAGCCATTTTCCAGAGTCTTCTAGTTAGACGGCCTGCGTAGCGTGAGGGTGGCAGGAGGCTAAACCCATTGCGGCTGGGGAATGGGGAAGTACTTCCTGTGAATCAACCACACAGACAGGGCTCTTTATTCTGCTGGACTCCACTCAATCCCTCCATAAGTGGAGAGGTTGTTGCACTGAGTAGGAGCCCCACTGGTTCCTTATGGTTTAGTAGTACTCTAGCAGGCAGCACTGACACTGCTGCCAAAGGCCTGGTGAATAGAGGCCAAGTCTGTTTCTCAAACATGACTGGTCTGAGAAAAGGCTAGAAAACAAACATTTTGCAAGAGGGTTCATCTAATAGTCAACAGCTGACAGCGGACACTATCTACAGACACTCACTCTCTGTAGACACTCACTCTCTGTAGACATTGTCCATAGACACTCACTATCTATAGACATTGTCCATAGACACTCACTATCTATAGACATTGTCCATAGACACTCATTCTCTATAGACACTCTATCTACAGACACACACTATCTGCAGACACTATCTATAGACAATATATATAGGCACTCAATATCTATAGACACTATCTGTAAACAATATCTATAGACAGTCACTATATATTGACACTATCTATAGACAGTCACTATATATAGACTCGATCTATAAACACTATCTATAGACAGTCACTATCTATAGACACTATCTATAGACAGTCACTATATATTGACACTATCTATAGACACTATCTATAGAGTTACTATATATTGACACTATCTATAGACAGTCACTATATATTGACACTATCTATAGACAATCACTATATATTGACACTATCTATAGACAGTCACTATATATTGACACTATCTATAGACAGTCACTATATATTGACACTATCTATAGACAGTGTCTATAGATAGTGTCTATAGATAGTGTCTATATATAGTGACTGTCTATAGATAGTGTCTATATATAGTGAAAGTCTATAGATAGTGTCTATAGATAGTCACTATCTATAGACACTATCTATAGACAGTCACTATCTATAGACACTATCTATAGACAGTCACTATCTATAGACACTATCTATAGACAGTCACTATCTATAGACACTATCTATAGACAGTCACTATCTATAGACACTATCTATAGACAGTCACTATCTATAGACACTATCTATAGACAGTCACTATATATAGACACTATATATAGACAGTCACTATATATAGACACTATCTATAGAAAGTCACTATCTATAGACAGTCACTATCTATAGACACTATCTATAGACAGTCACTATCTATAGACACTATCTATAGACACTATCTATAGACACTATCTATAGACAGTCACTATATATAGACACTATCTATAGACAGTCACTATCTAAAGACACTATCTATAGACACTATATATAGACACTATCTAAAGACAGTCACTATATATAGACACTATCTATAGACAGTCACTATATATAGACACTATCTATAGACAGTCACTATATATAGACACTATCTATAGACAGTCACTATATATAGACACTATCTATAGACAGTCACTATATATAGACACTATCTATAGACAGTCACTATCTAAAGACACTATCTATAGACACTATATATAGACACTATCTAAAGACAGTCACTATATATAGACTCGATCTATAGACACTATCTATAGACAGTCACTATCTATAGACTATCTATAGACAGTCACTATATATTGACACTATCTATAGACACTATCTATAGAGTTACTATATATTGACACTATCTATAGACACTATCTATAGACACTATCTATAGGCACTCAATATCTATAGACACTATCTATAAACAATATCTATAGACAGTCACTATATATTGACACTATCTATAGACAGTCACTATATATAGACTCGATCTATAGACACTATCTATAGACAGTCACTATATATTGACACTATCTATAGACAGTCACTATATATTGACACTATCTATAGACAGTCACTATATATTGACACTATCTATAGACAGTGTCTATAGATAGTGTCAATATATAGTGACTGTCTATAGATAGTGTCTATATATTGACACTATCTATAGACACTATCTATAGACAGTCACGATCTATAGACACTATCTATAGTCACTATATATAGACACTATCTATAGACAGTCACTATATATAGACACTATCTATAGACAGTCACTATATATAGACACTATCTATAAACAGTCACTATATATAGACACTATCTATAGACAGTCACTATATATAGACACTATCTATAGACAGTCACGATCTATACGATCTATAGACACTATCTATAGACAGTCACTATCTATAGACACTATCTATAGACACTATCTATAGACAGTCACTATATATAGACACTATCTATAGACAGTCACTATATATAGACACTATCTATAGACAGTCACTATATATAGACGCTATCTATAGACACTATCTATAAACAATATCTATAGACAGTCACTATAGACAGTCACTATATATAGACACTATCTATAAACAATATCTATAGACAGTCACTATATATTGACACTATCTATAGACACTATATATTGACACTATCTATAGACACTATATATTGACACTATCTATAGACACTATCTACAGTCACTATAGATAGGACAGCGGAGTCAATCACCACCTTCCGGAGACACCTGAAACCCCACCTCTTCAAGGAATACCTAGGATAGGATAAGTAATCCTTCTCACCACCCCCCCCCTTAATGATTTAGATGCACTATTGTAAAGTGGCTGTTCCACTGGATGTCAGAAGGTGAATTCACCAATTTGTAAGTCGCTCTGGATAAGAGCGTCTGCTAAATGACTTAAATGTAAATGTACTATCTATAGACACTATATAAGACACTATATATTGACACTATCTATAGTCACTATATATACAGTGCCTTGCAAAAGTATTCGGCCCCCTTGAACTTTGCGACCTTTTGCCACATTTCAGGCTTCAAACATAAAGATATAAAACTGTATTTTTTTGTGAAGAATCAACAACAAGTGGGACACTGTCATGTCTTGTTATGTCTGTTCCTGTCCTTTCTCTTCATTCTCTCTCTCTGCTGGTCTTTTTAGGTTACCTTCTCTGTCTCTCATTCCTCAGCTGTTCTACATCTGCCCTAACTAGCTCTTTCACTCTTCCCCACCTGTTCTCTCTTCCCCCTCTGATTAGGTCTCTATTTCTCTCTCTGTTCCTGCTACTTTCAGTGTCTGATTCTTGTTTGTGTTTTTTGATGCCAGAAGCAAGCTGTCGTCTCGTTTGCTTCCACCTTGTCCTGTCCTGTCGGAGTCTGCCTGGCAGGAGCATCCTGCACTATACTAACGTTCTTTTTGTTCCGCTGACAACGTTGGAAGAGGATTTATGCCATTCCTGTATTTTCATTAAAGAACTCTGTTTTCTGTTAAAACCGCTTTTTGGTCTTCACTCAAGCTCATAACAGAAGAATCAGACCAAGAATGGACCCAGCGGCTCCGGACCCTTTTCACTCCGCCGTCGAGATCCAGGGAGCGATGCTAGGCAGACACGAGGAGGAATTGTCTGCTGCTCAACATGCCGTTGAGACCCTGGCCGTCCAAGTCTCCGACCTCACAACTCCACCTCGATCCACCGCCCACTTCCAGGGTTTCCGAGTCTCCGGAGCCCAGGATCAACAACCCGCCGTGTTACTCTGGGGAGCCCACTGAGTGCCGCTCATTCCTCACTCAGTGTGATGTGGTGTTCTCTCTCCAGCCCAACACTTACTCCAGGAGCGCAGCCCGCATCGCCTACGTCATTTCTCTCCTTACCGGACGGGCGCGTGAGTGGGGCACGGCAGTCTGGGAGGCGAGGGCTGAGTGTATTAACCAGTATCAGGACTTTAAGGAGGAGATGATACGGGTTTTTGACCGTTCTGTTTTTGGCGAGGAGGCTTCCAGGGCCCTGTCTTCCCTATGTCAGGGGAATAGATCCATAACGGATTATTCTATTGAGTTTCGCACTCTCGCTGCCTCTAGTGACTGGAACGAGCCGGCTTTGCTCGCTCGTTTTCTGGAGGGTCTCCACGTCGAGGTTAAGGATGAGATCCTCTCCCGGGAGGTTCCTTCCAGTCTGGACTCCTTAATAGCTCTCGCTATTCGCATAGAGCGACGGTTTGATCTTCGTCGCCGAGCTCGTGGAAAGGAGCTCACGTTCTCCGTTGCTCCCCTCTCCACATCACTGCCACCTGCCGCATCACTGCCACCCTCCTCCGCCGGCTCGGATGCTGAGCCTATGCAGCTGGGGGTATTCGCATCTCGGCCAAGGAGAGGGAACGGAGAATCACCAATCGCCTCTGTCTCTACTGCGGCTCCGCTGGTCATTTTGTCACCTCATGTCCAGTAAAAGCCAGAGCTCATCAGTAAGAGGAGGGCTACTGGTGAGCGCAACTACTCAGGCCTCTCCTTCTGGATCACGCACTACCTTTCCGGTCCATCTCCGCTGGCCCGGTTCATCTGCTTCCTGCAGTGCCTTGATAGACTCTGGGGCGGAGGGCTGTTTTATGGACGAGACCTGGGCTCGGGAACATGACATTCCTCTCAGACAGTTAGGGGAGCCCAGGGCCTTGTTCGCTTTAGATGGTAGTTCTCTCCCCAAGATTCAGCGTGAGACGCTGCCTTTAACCCTCACTGTCTCTGGTAATCATAGCGAAACCATTTCTTTTTTAATTTTCGTTCACCTTTTACACCTGTTGTTTTGGGTCATCCCTGGCTAGTGCGCCATAACCCTTCTATTAATTGGTCTAGTAACACTATCCTATCCTGGAATGTTTCTTGTCATGTAACCTGTTTAATGTCTGCTATCCCTCCTGTTTCCTCTGTCTCTTCTTCACAGGAGGAGCCTGGCGATTTGACAGGGGTGCCGGAGGAGTATCACGATCTGCGCACGGTGTTCAGTCGTTCCAAGGCCACTTCTCTCCCTCCACACCGGTCGTATGACTGTAGTATTGATCTCCTTCCGGGAACTACTCCCCCGGGGTAGATTATACTCTCTGTCGGCTCCCGAACGTAAGGCTCTCGAGGATTATTTGTCGGTTTCGCTCGACGCCGGTACCATAGTCTCCTCCTCCTCCCCCGCCGGAGCGGGGGTTTTTTTGTTCAGAAGAAGGACGGGTCCCTGCGCCCATGCGTGGATTATCGAGGGCTGAATGACATAACAGTTAAGAATCGTTATCCGCTTCCTCTTATGTCTTCAGCCTTCGAGATCCTGCAGGGAGCCAGGTTTTTCACCAAATTGGACCTTCGTAACGCCTACCATCTCGTGCGCATCAGGGAGGGGGACGAGTGGAAGACGGCGTTTAACACTCCGTTAGGGCACTTTGAATACCGGGTTCTTCCTTTCGGCCTCGTTAACGCTCCAGCTGTCTTTCAGGCACTAGTTAACGACGTCCTGAGAGACATGCTGAACATTTTTGTTTTCGTTTACATGGACGATATCCTGATTTTTTCACCGTCTCTCTCGATTCATGTTCAGCACGTGCGACGCGTCCTCCAGCGCCTTTTGGAGAACTGTCTTTATGTGAAGGCTGAGAAGTGCACTTTTCATGCCGCCTCTGTCCCTTTTCTCGGTTCCGTTATTTCCGCTGAGGGCATTAAGATGGATCCCGCTAAGGTCCAGGCTGTCATTGATTGGCCCGTTCCTAAGTCACGCGTCGAGCTGCAGCGCTTTCTGGGCTTCGCTAATTTCTACCGTCGTTTCATCCGTAATTTCGGTCAGGTGGCAGCTCCTCTCACAGCCCTTACTTCTGTTAAGACGTGCTTTAAGTGGTCCGTTTCCGCCCAGGGAGCTTTTGATCTTCTTAAGAATCGTTTTACATCCGCACCTATTCTTGTTACACCTGACATCTCTAGACAGTTTGTTGTTGAGGTTGACGCGTCAGAGGTGGGCGTGGGAGCCATTCTTTCTCAGCGCTCTCTCTCTGACGGCAAGGTCCATCCTTGCGCGTTTTTTCTCTCATCGCTTATCGCCGTCAGAACGTAACTATGATGTTGGTAATCGCGAACTGCTCGCCATCCGCTTAGCCCTAGGCGAATGGCGACAGTGGTTGGAGGGGGCGACCGTTCCTTTTGTCGTTTGGACTGACCATAGGAACCTTGAGTACATCCGTTCAGCCAAACGACTTAATGCGCGTCAGGCTCGTTGGGCTCTGTTTTTCGCTCGTTTCGAGTTTGTTATTTCTTATCGTCCGGGCTCAAAAACACCAAACCTGATGCTTTATCTCGTCTCTTCAGTTCTTCTGAGGTCTCCACCGACCCCGATGGGATTCTCCCTGAGGGGCGTGTTGTCGGGTTGACTGTCTGGGGAATTGAGAGGCAGGTAAAGCAAGCACTCGCTCACACTCCGTCGCCGCGAGCTTGTCCTAGGAACCTTCTGTTCGTTCCCGTTCCTACTCGTCCGGCCGTTCTTCAGTGGGCCCACTCTGCCAAGTTAGCCGGCCACCCCGGCGTTCGGGGTACGCTCGCTTCCATTCGCCAGCGTTTCTGGTGGCCCACTCGGGAACGTGACGCGCGTCGATTTGTCGCCGCTTGTTCGGTCTGCGCGCAGACTAAATCTGGGAACTCTCCTCCTGCCGGCCGTCTCAGACCGCTTCCCATTCCCTCTCGACCGTGGTCTCACATCGCTTTAGATTTTATCACCGGACTGCCTTCATCAGCGGGAAGACAGTTATTCTTACGGTTGTCGATAGATTCTCTAAGGCGGCTCATTTCATTCCTCTCGATAAGCTCCCTTCTGCTAAGGAGACGGCTCAGATCATTATCGAGAATGTTTTCCGAATTCATGGCCTTCCGTCTGACGTCGTTTCCGACAGAGGTCCGCAGTTCACGTCTCAATTTTGGAGGGAGTTTTGCCGTTTGATTGGGGCTTCCGTCAGTCTCTCGTCCGGCTTTCATCCCCAGTCTAACGGTCAAGCCGAACGGGC
Organism: Oncorhynchus masou masou; assembly: GCF_036934945.1. Lineage (NCBI taxonomy): Eukaryota > Metazoa > Chordata > Actinopteri > Salmoniformes > Salmonidae > Oncorhynchus > Oncorhynchus masou. The sequence goes on from NC_088213.1 coordinate 35,702,953, forward strand.
CAATCAGACTGTTGGTCGCATTTTACGCAGTCTTTCTTTTCGTAACCCTGCGTCTTGGTCAGAACAGCTCCCTGGGCAGAGTACGCCCACAACTCGCTTCCCTCGTCTGCTACCGGTCTATCCCCTTTTCAGTGTAGCCTCGGGTACCAGCCTCCGCTGTTCTCATCTCAGCTCGCCGAGTCCTGCGTCCCCTCCGCTCAGGCTTTTGTCCAGCGTTGCGAGCGCACCTGGAAGGGGGTCAGGTCGGCACTTTGCCGTAATAGGGCGCAGACTGTGAGGGCCGCTAATAAGCGTAGGACCAAGAGTCCTAGATATTGTTGCGGTCAGAGAGTATGGCTCTCCACTCAGAACCTTCCCCTTAAGACAGCTTCTCGCAAGTTGGCCCCGCGGTTCATTGGTCCGTTCCGTATTTCCCAGGTCATTAATCCTGTCGCAGTGCGACTTCTTCTCCCGCGCTATCTTCGTCGCGTTCACCCGGTCTTCCATGTCTCCTGTGTTAAGCCCGTTCTTCGCGCCCCCGCTCGTCCCTCCCCCCATCCTTGTCGAGGGCGCACCCATCTACAGGGTTCGTAAGATTTTGGACATGCGCCCTCGGGGCCGTGGTCATCAGTACCTAGTGGATTGGGAGGGGTACGGTCCTGAGGAGAGGAGTTGGGTTCCCTCTCGGGACGTGCTGGACCGTTCGCTGATCGATGATTTCCTCCGTTGCCGCCAGGTTTCCTCCTCGAGTGCGCCAGGAGGCGCTCGGTGAGAGGGGGGGGGGGTACTGTCATGTCTTGTTATGTCTGTTCCTGTCCTTTCTCTTCATTCTCTCTCTCTGCTGGTCTTTTTAGGTTACCTTCTCTGTCTCTCATTCCTCAGCTGTTCTACATCTGCCCTAACTAGCTCTTTCACTCTTCCCCACCTGTTCTCTCTTCCCCCTCTGATTAGGTCTCTATTTCTCTCTCTGTTCCTGCTACTTTCAGTGTCTGATTCTTGTTTGTGTTTTTTGATGCCAGAAGCAAGCTGTCGTCTCGTTTGCTTCCACCTTGTCCTGTCCTGTCGGAGTCTGCCTGGCAGGAGCATCCTGCACTATACTAACGTTCTTTTTGTTCCGCTGACAACGTTGGAAGAGGATTTATGCCATTCCTGTATTTTCATTAAAGAACTCTGTTTTCTGTTAAAACCGCTTTTTGGTCTTCACTCAAGCTCATAACAGGACACAATCATGAAGTGGAACGACATTTATTGGATATTTCAAACTTCTTTAACAAATCAAAAACTGAAAAATTGGGCGTGCAAAATTATTCAGCCCCTTTACTTTCAGTGCAGCAAACTCTCTCCAGAAGTTCAGTGAGGATCTCTGAATGATCCAATGTTGACCTAAATGACTAATGATGATAAATACAATCCACCTGTGTGTAATCAAGTCTCCGGATAAATGCACCTGCACTGTGATAGTCTCAGAGGTCCGTTAAAAGCGCAGAGAGCATCATGAAGAACAAGGAACACACCAGGCAGATCCGAGATACTGTTGTGAAGAAGTTTAAAGCCGGATTTGGATACAAAAAGATTTCCAAAGCTTTAAACATCCCAAGGAGCACTGTGCAAGCGATAATATTGAAATGGAAGGAGTATCAGACCACTGCAAATCTACCAAGACCTGGCCGTCCCTCTAAACTTTCAGCTCATACAAGGAGAAGACTGATCAGAGATGCAGCCAAGAGGCCCATGATCACTCTGGATGAACTGCAGAGATCTACAGCTGAGGTGGGAGACTCTGTCCATAGGACAACAATCAGTCGTATATTGCACAAATCTGGCCTTTATGGAAGAGTGGCAAGAAGAAAGCCATTTCTTAAAGATATCCATAAAAAGTGTTGGGAGACACCTGGGAGACACACCAAACATGTGGAAGAAGGTGCTCTGGTCAGATGAAACCAAAATTGAACTTTTTGGCAACAATGCAAAACGTTATGTTTGGCGTAAAAGCAACACAGCTCATCACCATGAACACACCATACCCACTGTCAAACATGGTGGTGGCAGCATCATGGTTTGGGCCTGCTTTCCTTCAGCAGGGACAGGGAAGATGGTTAAAATTGATGGGAAGATGGATGGAGCCAAATACAGGACCATTCTGGAAGAAAACCTGATGGAGTCTGCAAAAGACCTGAAACTGGGACGGAGATTTGTCTTCCAACAAGACAATGATCCAAAACATAAAGCAAAATCTACAATGGAATGGTTCAAAAATAAACATATCCAGCTGTTAGAATGGCCAAGTCAAAGTCCAGACCTGAATCCAATCGAGAATATGTGGCAAGAACTGAAAACTGCTGTTCACAAATGCTCTCCATCCAACCTCACTGAGCTCGAGCTGTTTTGCAAGGAGGAATGGGAAAAAATTTCAGTCTCTCGATGTGCAAAACTGATAGAGACATACCCCAAGCGACTTGCAGCTGTAATCACAGCAAAAGGTGGCTTGTTCTCTCAGTGTATAGACAATCACTCTCTACAGACACTCACTATTAATAGCTTGCTTATGGTAGATGAAAAAAATAGGACTCAAAATATTGTCTCTCTTTTGTGCATGCTCCTCTTCAGCAGGAGAGAGAGAGAAAGTGTGTGTGTGTGTGTGTGTGTGTGTGTGTGTGTGTGTGTGTGTGTGTGTGTGGGTGCATGTAGAATGGGACTGTCACGCCCTGACCTTAGAGATCCTTTTTATTCTCTATGTTTGGTTAGGTCAGGGTGTGACTCGGGTGGGAAAGTCCATGTTTTCTATATCTTTGTTTTTGGCCGTTTGTGTGTGTGTGTGTGTGTGTGTGTGTGTGTGTGTGTGTGTGTGTGTGTGTGGTTTCCAATCAGAGGCAGCTGTCTATCATTGTCTCTGATTGGGGATCACATATAAGTTCTCATTTCCCTTTTGGGTTTTGTGGGATCTTGTTTTCTGTTTAGTGTCTGTACCTGACAGAACTGTGTGCTTTCGTTTTCACTTTTGTTATTTTGTTTGAGTGTTTTTGAAAATAAAAATGAAGAACACTTTCCACGCTGCGCTTTGGTCCACTCCTTTCGATGAGAGCTGTTACAGGGGCACTGCCGGAGAGAGACCAGTGACGTGCAGTCAGGGTAGGCCCTATATTGTTCTAATAAAATGCTGTTTAAAAAGAAATTCAATTATATACAAGAAAAAATCAATTATATACAAAATTGCCATTCTTTTATGCAATGTAATGTTTTTTCACAATGAGTTTGGTGTTTTTTATGCCCAAAATCCACAAATGTGCTAAAACTGCATCAAATGCTCTTGTCGACCTGTGCCTACCTTCCCATCCATTTAAATCATTGACACACCGCCGTTCCTGACTGCCGTCACTGTTGATGAACAGGGTAGGTATAGGCCTTGCTGCTTACACTAGCTCCATTCGATGCATTGAGCGGATTTCTTATTTTGCACTCGTATATTGCCTTTAAGGCTTAAACAAGCTGTGTGGGAAAAGCACTGCTTATTTGGGCGTGTCTACATAATGTGTCGCTCATCTCGTAAACTGCGTAAGGAAGCTTGATAGCGAGTAAAGACAACCTGACAAAATGGACACTATACATCTTCTTTTAAGTGACGCAGCGTTTGAATGCACTGCATCACAGTGCTAGAGGTGTCACTACAGACCAGGGTCTGATCCCGGGCTGTATCACAACCGGCCATGATCCGGAGTCCCATAGCGCGGCGCACAATTGGCCCAGCATTGTCTGGGTTAGGGGAGGGTTTGGCCGGGGTAGGCCGTCATTGTAAATAATAATTTGTTATTAACTGACATGCCTAGTTAAATACAGGTTGGTTTAATAACCAACAGCTGGCTTCCTGACCTTCCTTAGAAGAAGGGCCAGAAAATCATCAGATCGTTTAAACAGGAGTGGTATGAACAAAAAGACTGGCTGTGCTACCAGTAGCCACCTGTACTGTTTCCCCTGCCTGCTCTTCTCATAATTTCATTTTCTGACTATCTCTGAAACTCACTTAGATAATAATACCTTTGATATAGTGATAGCACAACATGGTTATAACATCTACAGAAAAGACAGAAATGCCAATGGTGGAGGTGTTGCTGTTTATATTTAGAGTCATATTCCTGTAAAACCTAAAGAGGATCTCATGTTCAATACTGTTGAAGTAATATGGCTACAGGTTCATCTGCCTCACCTAAAGCCCATTCTGGTGGGAAGCTGCTATAGACCACCAAGTGCTAACAGTCAGTATCTGGATAACATGTGTGAAATGCTTGATAATGTATGTCATATCAACAGAGGTATATTTTCTGGGTGATTTAAATAATGAGAGTGGCTTTCATCAAGCTGCCCACTCAAGAAAAAGCTTCAAACTGTAACCAGTGCCTGCAACCTGGTTCAGGTTATAAGTCAACCTACCAAGGTAGTTAGAAACAGCACAGGAATGAAATCATTAACATACTGTATATTGATCACATCTTCACTAATGCTGCAGAAATTAGCTTGAAAGCAGTATCTAGATCTATCGGATGTAGTGATCACAATATAGTAGCCATATCTCGGAAAACCAAAATTATAATATAAGAGGTCATACAATATGTTTTGTAGTGATTCCTATGTTGTTGATGTAAATAATATGTGTTGGTCTGTGGTGTGTAATGAGGATCAACCAGATGCTGCACTTGACACATTTATGAAATTGCTTATTCCAGTTATTAATAAGCAGCACCCATTAAGAACATGATTGTAAAAATGGTTAAATCCCAGTGGATTGATGAGGAATTTAAAAATGGTATGGTTGAGAGGGATGAGGCATAAGGAATGGCAAATAAATCTGGCTTCACAACCGATTGGCGAACATATGCAAATTGAGAAATTATGTGACTAAACTAGACTATGAAACAAAGATACATTATATAAAGAATGACAGTAAAAAGCTATGGAGAACCTTAAATTACATTATGGGCAAAAAGACAAACTCAGCTCCATCATTCATTTAATCAGATGGCTCATGCGTCACAAGACCCACCGATATTGCCAATTACTTTCATGATTTTTTCATTGGCAAGATTAGCAAACTTAGGCATGACATGCCAGCAACAGACACTGACACTACACATCCAAGTATAATTGATCAAATGTTGAAAGACAAGCCTTGTAATTTTGAATTCCGTAAAGTGAGTGTGGACGAGGTGAAAAAAGTATTGTCTATCAACAATGACAAGACACTGTGATCTGACAACTTGGATGGAAAATTATTGCCACTCCTATTTGCAAAAGTCATTCCGGTACTAGTTTTGTCACACTTGGACACTGTTCAGTCATGTGGTCACAGCACAGAGAGCTAACATTAATGATATGCATGTCAATCACTCATGGCTCAAAGTGGAGAAGAGATTTACTTCATCACTACTTGTTTTTGTAAGATGTATTGACAAGCTGAATGCACCGAGCTGTCTGTTTAAACTATTATCACACAGCTCGGAGACCCATGCAAAACCCCACAAGACAAATGAGCAGCAAAAACATGTGACCATGCACAATGCTAACCCACTGGGCACACATTGGTTGAATCAGTGTTGTTTCCACGCCATTACAATGACGTTACGCTGAATCAATGTGAATAGACGTTGAATTAACATCTGTGCCCAGTGGGATGGTAGCCTAAAGGAAAATAAGGACCTTAGTAAAGCAACATGCTTAGGGGAGCATTTCGTGGTGATGATGAACCCAGACACTTGACGACTTCGTGTTTTTGAGTAGGCCTACATCAAGCAGAATACAGAATGATTTGATTTAAGCAGTCCGTGATGTTAGGACAGATGAATAGACTTCGTGTACAAGTAAAGGTAGACCTGCATTTTTGTTTGCAATTTGCGGGTTAGAGTACTGTTGAATGAATATGAGAATAATTGTTTATTAGCCTTTTCAAACTTGTAAAACGTAACCAGTGCGTGTGAAACTAACTGTGCCCACAAACCGTCTACTTGCCTGTCCACAAACAGATAGAGGTGCTGTCCATTGAGTACCATAGTTAACCTGCTGAATCCTGGCCACGGCCTCAGCTACCTTATAAAATACTTTCTTCTGAAGCTCATTTTCATCATTGTTCCAGCTCATTCTGTTACGGGATACTCAAGGACGTGCCGATTCTGCCGGTACCAGATTACGTGTGAACCTGTCGAAATGTGGAAGCTATACTGTCCACTAGGGGCAATGTGAGCACCTATTACCTTCTAATAGGCTTGCAACCTGGTTGTTTTGGATGGGCGTTTAAGCCGCAGACTCCGGCTCTGAGGGTCACGTGTTCAATCGCAGTGCTCGACACTCGTTTTTAGTTTTTTAGTTTGAAGCCTTTCCCAAACCTTAACCACTCAGAATTAATGCCTAAACTTAAAGTGATACTTCGGGATTTTGGCATTCTTCCACTGCACCACTCAGGAGGTCCAGGCGATATAGGTTAATAGACCAATAACAAAGAGTTTACCCTTCTCTCTGCCAATAACAACTAGTTATCAGGTTACATATCCCTCCTATTAGGCTTGTGCAATTAGGCCCCTCTCCCAGACCACTCCCAGGCAGTCTTCTTGCTTGAGAAATGGCTTTTATTCCTTTTTAGCTATTATTCTTTTTGTATTTTTGTGTTGTTTTTGACCACTTCAATTGAAAAACAATTACAGTAAGGTACTTAATTGTTACCCAGATATGATTTGATATTGAGATAAAAACGGCTGCATTGGTGTCATGCCCTGATCTGTTTCACCTGTCTTTGTGATTGTCTCCACCCCCCTCCAGGTGTCGCCCATCTTCCTCATTATCCCCTGTGTATTTATACCTGTGTTCTCTGTTTGTCTGGTGCCAGTTTGTTTTGTTTCATAAAGCCTACCAGCGTTTTCCCCTCTGTTCCTGTCTCTTGATTATTCCTGGTTTTGACCATTTCTGCCCACCCTGAGCCAGCCAGCCTGCCGTCCTGTACCTTTGCCCCACTTCTCTGGATTATCGACACCTGCTTGCCTTGACCTGTCATTTGCCTGCCCCGTTGCTGTAATAAACATTGTTACTTCGACACAGTAGGCATTTGGGTCTTATCTGAAACGTGATAATTGGACTGTTAGAAATTATCATGACACAAGCCGAGATGGCTTGACACAGGAGGCAGATGGTTAGAGTCTTACAAGATTTATTAATCCAATAGGGGAAGGCAAGAGAATGGTCGTGGACAGGCAAAAGGGTCAAAACCAGTTCAGAGTCCAAAAGGTACCGAAGGGCAGGCAGAATCAAGGTCAGGCCTGGCAGGATGATCAGGCAGGCTGGAAAGAAGTCCAGAGTCAGGCAGGAGTCAAAACCGGAAGGACTAGCAAAAAGAGAATAGCAAAAGGAGTATGGGAAAAACACGCTGGTTGACTTGACTAACATACAAGACTAGCTGACAGAGAGAGACAGGAAATATAGGGATAAATACACTGGGGAAAACAAGCGACACCTTAAGTGGGTGGAGACAATAACGAGGACAGGTGAAACATATCAGGGTGTGTCAGCAATATTATTAATTATATGTGTGTGTAATAATAGTTCTCAGAATGTGTGTGTGTGCTTGCTTGCAAGTGCGGTGCATTGGTGGAATTGTGTCCATATACTGGTATTTTAATGCCACCTATTGTTTGTAATTGTGATTGGCTACATCGGTCTATGGTATGGTGGGGCTGAGTTAAGCAGCGTCGGATGATAAGAAATATTCGGCTATCGCTTGTGTATCTTAGCTACATTTGTATTTAGGCCTACATTGGTGAATATTTTTGTCAATTTGGGTTAATAGCCTATGTCACTCTGGTTGTTGGAGCTATATGTTGTATGGTGAACTTGTGCTTCAGCGAGGTTTATTTGTGAGTAAATTTGTCTTTGATAATAGCTAGTGCCTCACCAGCCACCGACCTCCCCACACGTCACTGATCCACACAGTAATGCGTCACTGGAACATGCAGCAATGGTAATTACTGCTTCAGCTGGCTTTGATTACAAATCAAACTTGTATTTCTTCAAGAAAGTTTGCTGTTAATTTCACAAGGCTGCCATCATGTCCCCAGATTAAGAAACATCACCACAATGACATCTGACTGTAATCCACATAGATTTTAGTCAGAAAATCTAGACCCCCCTCTCCCTTTTCCTCCACCTATCTCATGTGGGAATGCTGTTCATTCTATATTCTCCTATCACAGGTCTTTTATCCCAATGGCCTGGGGATAGTTATGTCTAGCAGGCTATAGCAGGCAGGTCTGCAGAGCTCTAGGTCACCTAGATGTCACACCAACGGCACACACACACACACAGGGCTTGAGACTTTCTCCTTCACTGCAGGGTGATGAATAGAGAAATAACTTTTTCACATCACACAACACTGCCCCTGAAACGTTGAGATAACTGAAACTGACATATTTACCACTGGTCCGTGGAACAATAATCACAGACGTCTAAGCGGCAAGAAAAACACATTTGATAGTAAAAAGTGTTAAAAGAATAGAAACTCGTGAATGGATCTGGGCTGTCTGGGGTTGTGAATACACCTGGTGAGATTATAAATTGATGTTGCAGAGGACAGAACAATGGGAAAGACACACAACGAACCAACACAGTATTTGCCAGGTGACAAAGATACTTCAAAAAAATTTATATCAATCAATATAATCTCACCCCAGCAGATTACCAATGCTATTGTTAATTTCTAATTAAATTACATAATAAGAATACATAAACATACATATATTCTCAAAGGAGGCGTGTTTGCTTTGCATGTCACGCTCCCACAAATGTACTGAGGTCACACGGTACATTTCAATCACTCTGCCCCGTGCCACGTTGACAGGCAGCCCGCCCCCACGGCCCACCCTCAACCTCTCCATCCCATCCTCCCTCCATTAAATAAATTGTGTTGTAATAATCTCCTGTGATGTGTGCTCCTAATATTGGTGGATGGACACGGCGGCAGCCTCTTTTGATTACCCCACTCTCAGGCTCGGCCAGACCCAGAGCTCACGCTAATCCTGTGCTTTACCTTCACTAAATGAAAAAAAGGGTGCAATGACTCCTCCGGCCGCACCCATTTCCCCACTATGGCATCCCCTACGCCATAGGCTATTAGCACTGTACTGTGGTGTGCCGTGCAGAGGAGAGGGGAGACATGCTCCATGGGGGCTGGCTGGGGGCCGGAGCAGGGGGCGACTCTCACTCTCAACACCCACCAATAGGGTTTGAGCAGTCAGACTGAAACTACGGCTGCATGTGGCCACCAAGCAGGGTGGAGAGCCTGCATTATTTCCTCCCAGCTCATTTTCTATAAATCACCCAATGACAAGCTAGAGGTCCCACAAGACCCAAACAAATCAATATGAAAACGCACCCTCAAATCAACTGTAATCAGCCTGGCTGAACGTAGACAACACTGTCATCTGATCCCACCCCTCCCTTTCTACCTGAGCTGCGAGGAAGTCGAGAGCGAGCGATAAAGTGTGTGTGTGCGTGCGTGTGTGCGTGCGTGTCAGCAAGCAGAGGAACAGTACTAGAGCATTGCAACCGTGTATTACACCTGTGTCATTTGTCATTCAAATGGCAATGTTCCGAGAGGTTTTAGTACCCAGTCACTATAGTGTATTAGAAACAGTCTACTGTACATTGATTTAGCCTATAGCCTTCTCAACCTATGAAACAATCTATGACTGAACAGGCAAAGCTGAATTTCTGTATGACAAGCTATTTGTTGTGCTTCCAACAGACACATTTTATAAAGCACTGTCACGAGATCAATATGACGAGCCACCATACAAATACAGTTCTGCTTTCATTCAATGTGCAATCTTCATTTATGTACTGAAATAGAAATGGGGGAGTAAGTTATACGACCTCATTTTGAATTGGGATGCCATTATTGTTTTGATGAACCAAAAGGGGATACAAACGGAAGCCTTTATACACACAGAAGACTTGTCTAGACTGGAATACAAGGGACAGTTCATATATTTACTTTTGAGCTGCTGAAACATTTGCAGTCTTGATTCAGCAGCAAGCGTTCCCCTTTAGTTTCATAATGACAGCCACAACTCCTATCCCAGTTTTACAGGCTGATTGCTACAGTACATTTCCAAACAGAGATGTATTTTAGAAACAGGTTAATAACCCTGTCATGGGGAGTTAAAGCAAGCTGAACTAATGGGTGTTACCAAATGCGTTCAGAAGGAAGTATTTCTGCTAATGCACATTTGGACATAAAGGTGTTTCTTGGCCCTCAAAAATGTATTCAACCTACAGTAATGTGCATTCTGTCTTCTAAATCTGCTCTACTTCTCTTTAATGTATTCCTCTGTAAAGGGAACAGGAAGAGAAGAAACTAGAAGATGTCTTTTTAGAGGCCTTTTTTACTGCCGAGTGAAGTCTCTTTGGGGAGATGGCGATGGTTATGCAGGATGAATAAAAGGCCAGGTGAGATGTGGGATTTGAAGGTTTGAACAGGGAATCTCCTGGCAGAGGGTGAGACGGAGGGAGGAAGTCGACTGATTGACAGACACAGCAGGCCAGGTTAACCTCCTCTTCTGATTGGGTTGGGAGCACTGTTTCATGTTTAATACAGTCTTTAAACCCAAAATAAGCTTTCATGTTAAAAGTATTGTCATTTTCCAACTCCGTGGCAATACGGCAGTATGAAACAGTATACTACTACTGATGATGCATCGTTAAGCGGGCTGCTGAATTACAAGGTTATTAAAAGGTACTTAAAGATTGGAGAACAACGTTTTGCAAACAAATCATCCATCATTAACCGGGCCAAATCTCTCACTGATTCACCCCATACAAAACACCAATCAATCACATCTGCTGCAGGCTGGTTGGCTGGCTGGCTGACTACATCACTTCCCCAAAGAAAGGAAGAAGACGTATGTTCAGCAATGAGCAGAAATGAGGCTGTACAGCTTTGGCTCTGGAAATGAGCCTTTAGATTGGATTACGATGCCATTTTTAAGCCGTCTTTTCCCCTCAGAAGATGTGCTGTGCTCCTCCACTCCCTCTCAACTCAACGTTATGCAATAGTTGAGAAGAGAAAATGTTGCTGAATTTCTGTAGTCATGATTGTGTGTGACTCCCAGTGACACTTTAATTTGTGCGTTTTATGACAATATTAAATAGCAAAGGCTTTGGTGCAGCCAGGGAAATTGAAACTCAATCACAGAGTTCTGACTTCTCCAACCATGCCCATTACAATATCCTCCTTCATCTCCTTCTATACTTTAATATCAGCCATGTGTTTATTCGGTCTCTGTAGTCAATATGCCTGCCTGGGGAACTATTGTGTTTTCTATGGCAACAACATCTTCCTGATCTTCCTGTCTGGGTTGGCGCCTCCCCTTGGGTTGTGCCGTAGCGGAGATCTTTGTGGGCTATACTCAGCCTTGTCTCAGGATTGTAAGTTGGTGGTTGAAGATATCCCTCTAGTGGTGTGGGGGCTGTGCTTTGGCAAAGTGGGTGGGGTTATATCTTTCCTGTCTGGCCCTGTCCGGGGGTATCATTGGATGGGGCCACAGTGTCTCCTGACCCCTCCTGTCTCAACCTCCCAGTATTTATGCTGCAGTAGTTTATGTGTCGGGGGGCTAGGGTCAGTTTGTTATATCTGGTGTACTTCTCCTGTCTTATCCGGTGTCCTGTGTGAATTTAAGTATGCTCTCTCTAATTCTCTCTTTCTCTCTCTCTGGTAGGAGCTGAGCCCTAGGACCATGCCTCAGGACTACCTGGCATGATGACTCCTTGCTGTCCCCAGTCTACCTGGCCGTGCTGCTGCTCCAGTTTCAACTGTTCAACTGTATTAATATTTGACAATGCTGGTCATTTATGAACATTCGAACATCTTGGCCATGTTCTGTTATAATCTCCACCCGGCACAGCCAGAAGAGGACTGGCCACTCCTCATAGCCTGGTTCCTCTCTAGGTTTCTTCCTAGGTTTTGGCCTTTCTAGGGAGTTTTTCCTAGCCACCATGCTTCTACACCTGCATTGCTTGCTGTTTGGGGTTTTAGGCTGGGTTTCTGTACAGCACTTTGAGATATCAATTGATATACGAAGGGCTATATAAATAAATTGGATTTTGATTTGATTTGAACAACACAGAAACAAACACTTCCTCATTATCATAATCCTCCTCTTTTAAAGCTGCAATATGTAACTTTTTGTGTGACCTGACCAAATTCACATAGAAATGTGAGTTATAGATATGTCATTCTCATTGAAAGCAAGTCTAAGAAGCAATAGATTGTTCTATGTCCGCTATTTCTATGCTTCCAGTTCTTAAATGTTGTTTTTACATGTTTTACTTTCGGTTTTGTACACCAGCTTCAAACAGATGAAAATACAATATTTTTGGTTATGGAAAATACATTTCACAGTGATTTAGATGGTACAATGATTCTCCACGCAAACAAGAATTAATCCAATCTCTCACACAAGTCTGTAGCTATACAACCTGTTAGTGGAGGGTGCTTAGTGGGATGACACTGCAAAAAAGTAGTTTGTTCATCTCATATACATTTAGACAGCTGCACTCATTAGCTATTATCAAAAACCTGACCCTCGGCAACACAGTGACTAGGGACTGGCTTCAATGATGGACTCTTTTGGCATAGAGGAACTACGTCACTGCATACGCAGATAAGGGAAGACAAAAAATCTGCGGACACTCCCAACAAATCACGAGGCAGACATGCCAGAACGTCGCGATTCAGAAGTTTGCAGTCAATACCTTTGCATCAACTACCTTAACTAAAACCTGTGCAAACTAGCTACTTGGGAAACACACTCATTAAAAATTGCCTCTGTGATCTCCATCTTGCTAGCAACTATTTTGTAGTTTATTTAAGCTGATAAAGTAGTAACGTAGGCAGTGACAGTTCCTCTATGCCAAAAGATTCCATCATTGAAACCAGACCCTAGTCACTGTTGCCTAGGATCGGGTGTTCAAGACTACTCATTAGCAGAGTATTGTACTTCAATGGGGACACTTAAGCTTGCTGAAGCACAGAATGTTCATCGTGACCTATGTTAAGGGTAAAGGCATCAACTGGATGACTAAATTATAACGATAGCAGACCATTTAACAATGAGTCAGGACTGAAAGAGATTTTTAATTGCACAAGTGAGAGGAACGTCCCATGTAATCACAGTCAACTGATTTTATAGCGTGTAAACTGCTGTCAGCTAGCTGAAATGTTTCAAATATAATTACGCCGATATACAGTAATACCCTCCCACACACACTGAGCAGGGCAAGTGATTGACCTGATTCTCATGCCACTTGGCAGGCATGGCCACTGGACATTATGATGTGTTGGATGGCAGGGGAGTCAGAGACTGTAGCTACCGAGGAAGGGGGCATAATAGAACTGGCAGACTCCTGTCTATAGAGTAACTCTCGTCTCACTTCTTTACAAGGGGAAAGAGTGGAGTTGGGGGTGTAGGTAATTATAGCAAGAGTGGGAGGCAATTGCAGGTGTGGGAGACAGAGGAGTGACTTTAGTATAAGAGGTGCTAACTGTAGTGGTACAGGTGGGAGGGGTCACATTGGGAAAGGAGATGATGGCCCTTGTGGTGGGAGAGAGGGGTAACAGCCAGGTAATTGATTGCAGCATCTGTGATCTAGCCCTCGCTGAATACCAATACTCCCCACTGAGAAAGAAATCATCCAATAACATTGGTATAAAATGCGTAAACATAATCAGAATACTGACAATAAGACAAAAGGAATCCAGTGTTCCAGTTACTGAATACTGTGTATTATGAAGGTTACTCAACACTGTTGGAAAATATCTCTGGATAAAACAAATTAAAAATGATGGTACAATAAATCGTATGATTCATCTCCCAACTTACGCAGATATGCATTTCTACTATTATATACTGTCACTTGCACAGTGCACACACACACACACACACATACACTTCTTGCAAAGGCAAAGCGAATGACATCCCATTTCTTTTCTTGGCAGCCTGAGCTAAGTAATCCAGGCATCTGAGAAATGTGCACCATCCTGTGATGTGAAAGCAGCAGAATGTCTGTGTAGATTCACAAGACCAATGGGGAAACAAGCAGATAAATCAGTCTGTTTTCCATGGAGAGTGCCTTCCTTTCCCTGAGACTTCTCTCTCTATCCACAGCCCTGGGCTGTGTCTGCCTGCCTGACACTGCTGCCTGCCTGCTCCCTCTCTCCCTCTCTGGCCGCCAGCCTAGCCTGCCTGTAAACACTCGTCACGCAGACTTGTCTCTCGCAAGCGAGACAAACATGGTCTTGTTCTTGAAGCACTACTGTCATGACACACCTTCTGCTTGTGTGACAGGTGATGGGGTTGGATGAGGCATTACTGTATATCCGTATATCAGTGTACAGTAGATGAACCAAAGACAAACTAGCTGGATCAAATCCAATGTCAAGGACAGGGAAAGATCTGTCAGGCAATTAGGCTTCTGCTATTGTCTTTCACAACACTATGATACATTTTTGCACTTGGCGTTTCGTCTGGTAACAATAAAGGCATTAGCCAGCATGTAATGTCAATAGCTGGAGGCTTTTATTTTAACTATATGATTAGAGATTGTGTATGTCCAGTTGACAATTCAGTGTAACCTCAAAAGAATAAGGTAAGCATGAGGTCAGAGGTCAACTTTTGAAAAAGTTTTCATGTGCCATTTCACTGTCCTTGAAACGCTGATACAGATCCCCAATATGGCAGCCAGAGACAAAATGTGTCAATGACCTAAATATTTTTGAACGTATCAGAATACTGAAAAGTATTGTGACTAGATAGGTTAAGATCACCTCTCAAATGTTTCATGAATTTGAGATAATTTGGTTGAACTCATACATGAAAGAACAATAAGCATTCATGTATATTACTATAATTTGTTTCAAATTGTGTTAAACTGTAATATAGTTTAATATAATATAGTATGATATTGTACAATATAGTTTAATATAATATAGTATGATATCGTACAACAATATTTACTATTTAAATTATGCCTAACAAATATTACTATTGCAATATCAAACTTTGTATCTGGTTGCTGCGATACTATAATCCACTTTTGGAGTAAAAAAATATTCCTTAATAAAATATTCCCTCCTAATCTATCCTATATTACATGCATGAGCTGAATGATTACAATCCACTAAAGAAATTAAACCTGTGTAAGAGGTTGTTATTAACTTAATTACATTATTGGGATTATAAAGATCACTGCTTATTTTGAAAATGTGTGAAAATGCTTTATAAATGCAGGCTACATTCATATGGGTTTGTGCTGTAACTCATACTCTCTGTAGCCATGTTCCACCCGTTCTATGGACATACTTCAGAATTCACTGTATGTTTCTGGACATGTGGCCAGTAGGCCCTTGACGTATAGCATCAATAATGAACAATGTCTATAATGCTAAGCAATCCTGTGCTTTACATTTGAAGCCATGCATCACATGCATGCACTGTACTGTATAGCCAATGTCATATTCAAGGGCAATACTTAATGAATAACAAGAGAATGAGGCTGCACATCCATGTATACCTCATATGAAAACTTGAAGAATGATACTGGTAATTTATAGGTAGAACTGGTTATGATCATTTTTAACACATGAAACCTGAAACCTTAAATACTAATGTGTGTGTGTGTGTGTGTGGGGGGGGTAATGATTCAGTCATTAGCACATCACCTCACATAAAGCCAATAGAGTTGCTGTACATTGATTAGTGTTAAATCATTTCCCTGAATATAACTTGGATTTAATGAAAAAGAGAGAATATTACATTGGTACACTTCTATTGATTCTGTTTAAGAAAATGAACAGACACATTTGAGAACCATCTATATTTGTGATGTTTGGCCTGTTCTTGCCACACATTATTCTGATGCCACGTATATATCAGCCTACATTACATTTATTAGACTATTATTAGATATTGAATAAGTTATTATAGCTGATGTTTAATAAATACATTTAAAATGAAGAGTAAGTATCATGGGATTATGTAATTCTCAGACGTGTAAATTATTTTTGATTTGTTTTCAATTCATTAAACAAATTGTTCCACACACATTTATGCACAGAATTAGGGATAAACCAAATGTATCCTTTTATATCCGAGATGATGGCATTTTCTTATGTCATCATTAAATACCCTATCACTAATGCATTTGCCATTGTACCTGATAGTGAGATAGTGAAATTATCAATTGAAAATAAAGTACCCATTTAATTTGCCTTGAAGGCTAGGTGAGTGTGTATGGACGCATCCTGCCCACACTTCATCCGCGCATGACGCTCTGACGTCTGACCAGAGCACAATGGAGGTAGTTACCTGAAATCACTGTACGGGTGAATTATCCAAAATCCGGCGGATTTAACCCGCTCTTGTTCCCGTTCCACCGCCTTTTCGCTCCCAAACATCCTTAGGGAGAACTTGTTGACCCCCGGTTGCAGCATTGCCCCAAACTGCCTGTGTATGAATCCTGCCTGGTACAATCTCTCGTCGTCCGGCGAAATTTGATCAATGCCATCCAACTTTATGAACCCTGATTCCTGGTCAAGAGAAGCATGTTGGGCACCACCAGCGCTGGCGCCTTGCGCACCTTGGTCCGCCCCACCGCCAATAGCTCCGGGGGGGCTCTCCTCGCTCGGGGTGACGTCCCCTTCCGTGATGAGGCGCCTCTGCTCCGCCGAGTCTGAGTCGTGCACATGCCGACTGGTGATGGAGGAGAAACTGCCACGAAATCTCCGACAATCTCCGTTTAAACTGGTCTTCGTTGGTCTCCCAATGTCTGTCTCCATGATCACCGTGTCTCCACTTCTGGTCTCCCCGATGCCTTTGATGCTTCCTCTGGAGGTTGGTGACGGCAAGGGTTTCAACCTAATACTCTTCCTCCGGGTGTCCTTGTCGCCGTCTTCTCCTTCGCCCATAATATAAGCTTTCTGTCCAATATGCTGTGGCAAACTGTAGAGCCTTTTACGCATGGAGGAGTGCAACCTGTCCATTATGACATTGAGACGGAACGAACAATTTCAAATGCAATAGATGTCCAGAATAGGATGGTTATTGTTGAGAAGTATAGCCACGAACCACACAGCTCCCTATCTGTGAGTGAGAGCGACCAGTCTGGAGCTAATCTCAAACCCTGAAAGCATTACACTGATACACATGACACCGGCGGCTGTGGCTCTTCTGGTGCAAATACAGGAAGAGGCTCCTCTCTCGATCATTACCTTACCGTTTAGATATGCCTTCTCTCGCTACATTGACAGTCCGATTCACCATAACGCTCATGGTAGGCACGTACACTCAAACCGTGTGCGCACCAAGTGAGGGGGAAAATCTAGTAGAAGCCACCTTAGCATGATATGTGAGGGACGTGCCGACTGACAGGGAGGAGACGAGGAGGTTATGAACAGCGTAAGGAGGGATGCTCTTTTCCTCCAGATGTGTCAGCTGCCTCTCAATAACAAACAATGCAATGCAATCACGCACCATAGGCTACATCAGCAGCAGCATCCAAGGACCCGCTGACATCTATTGTCCCAAGCATTCTGGTAGGATGAATATTCATGAAGCTGATGGGTTGCCATAGGAGCCAACGTGGTTTTAGAGCATTTCGTATTACTCTGTAGTCTACACAAATCTGAGACACTCCATTTAGTATGATATGTTACCTTTCATATGGTATGTATTAATTTGTGGATGTCCATCATCCATTTTGTATGATATGTTACAAATTACTATGATATGTTACGACTTGCAATTCATATAATATGTTACGAATATGCAAAAGGGATATGTTACGAATTCCAATTTGTGGTGGCTAATGCTAGCTAGGTGGCTAACACTAGCTAGCATGAGGGGTTAGGGATTAAGGTTAGGAGTTAGGTTAAAGTTAGGGTTCGGGGAAGGGTTAAAGTTAGGGTTAGGTGAAGGGGTGGCTCCAACTTGCCCAGCAGTCTAAGGCACTGCATCTCAATGCAAGAGGCGTCACTGCAGTCCCTGGTTTGAATCCAGGCTGCATCACATCTGACTGTGATTGGGAGGCCCATAGGGCGGTTGGGGGTAACCGTCATTGTAAATAAGAATGTGTTCTTAACTGACTTGGCTAGTTAAATAAAGGTTTAAAAAGGTGGAACAGGTTAGCTTGACTTGGGCAAGAGCTCACTGAGTACCGGCACCTTAACTGTTCTACTGATTGAGCTCCTGTTCCACTTATAGGGATATTAGCTGAAAAGTTAAGTGGAGCTCCTGCACCTAAATATAAACAGTATTGCACCTATTTCAGTCCAAGTCAAGCACTGGTTAGCTAACATGCTAACATGAATTATTTATTTCAGCTTTTATTTCTTTCATCGCATTCCCAATGGGTCAGAAGTTTACATACACTCAATTAGTATTTGGTAGCATTGCCTTTACATTGTTTAACTCCGTTCAAACGTTTTTGGTAGCGTTCCACATGCTTCCCACAATAAATTGGGTGAATTTTGGCCCATTCCTCCTGACAGAGCTGGTGTAACAGAGTCAGGTTTGTAGGCCTCCTTGCTCGCACATGCTTTTTCAGTTCTGCCTACAAATTTTCTATGGGATTGAGGTCAGGGCTTTGTGATGACCACTCCAATTCCTTAACTTTGTTGTCCTTACGCCATTTTGACACAACTTTGGAAGTATGCTTGGGGTCATTCTCCATTTGGAAGACCCATTTGCGACCAAGTTTTAACTTCCTGATTGATGTCTTGAGATGTTGCTTCAATATATCCACATATTGTTCCTTCCTCATGTTGCCATCTATTTTGTGAAGTGCACCAGTCCCTCCTGCAGAAAAGCACCCCCACAACATGATGCTGCCACCACTGTACTTCACGGTTGGGATGGTGTTCTTCTATGTTTTCTCCTAACATAACGATGGTCATTATGGCCAAACAGTTCTATTTTTGTTTCATCAGACCAGAGGACATTTCTCCAAAAACTATGATCTTTGTCCCCATGTGCAGTTGCAAACCGTAGTCTGGCTTTTTTATGGCGGTTTTGGAGCAGTGGCTTCTTCTTTGCTGAGCGGTCTTTCAGGTTATGTAGATATAGGACTCATTTTACTGTGGATATAGACACTTTCGTACCTGTTTCCTCCAGCATCTTCACATGGTCCTTTGCTGTTGTTCTGGGATTGATTTGCACATTTCACACCAAAGTACGTTCATCTCTAGGAGACAGAACGCGTCTCCTTCTTTGAGCGGTATGACGGCCACGTGGTCCCATGGTGTTTATACTTGCATACTATTGATTGTACAGATGAACGTGGTACCTTCAGGCATTTGGAAATTGCTCCAAAGGATTAACCAGACTTGTGGAGGTCTACCATTTTTTCTGAGGTCTTGATGGATTTCTTTTGATTTTCCCATGATGTCAAGCAAATAGGCACTGAATTTGAAGGTAGGTATTGAAATACATCCACAGGTACACCTCCAACTGACTCAAATGATGCCAATTAGTCTATCTAAAGCCATGACATCATTTTCTGGAATTTTCTAAGCTGTTTAAAGGCACAGTCAACTTAGTGTTTGTAAACTCCTGACCCACTGGAATTGTGATACAGTGAATTATAAGTGAAATAATCTGTCTGTAAACAATTGTTGGAAAAATTACTTGTGTCATGCACAAAGTAGATGTCCTAACCAACTTGCCAAAACTATAGTTTGTTTTAACAAGAAATTTGTGGAGTGTTTGAAAAATACATTTTAATGACTCCAACCTAAGTGTATGTAAACTTCCGACTTCAGCAGTATACCCCCTCGGGATTGTTTTATGCCAGCCCAGGCTGTGTGTGTCCAAAGGTGATACTTACGCTACTATGCCATTCTTCATGCTTTTGTTCATCAGGTTGTAGGATATACAGACAGCAGCTGAGGTAGAATGATCAGCTGGTTAGGGAAACTGCTGCACTAATTTAATGCCATACAGCACAGGTGATTTATCAAGATAACTTTCACAGACCAAACATGTCCACGTTTTTTTCAAAATGTATATGAAATATACATGGTTAAAGGGTTATAGAGATGTATTTTTTGTCTATTTTGCTCAACTTTAACAATGCCTACATGATACAAATGAAATCAACTTAATGAATGTTCAAAAAGGATATAGGCTGTGGTAAGCCATCTCATGAAATGATATAATGTATCCAAGTGAGCAGACACCTAAGGCAATTGATTCATGAATGGTTCACGCCTGATGCCCTCAATTGCCCTTCGTGGCCGATCCCATACCCAATCATTCTGAATTTCTTTGTGGTATACAGGTAGATCAGAAAAGCCACATCCCTGATTGGCAGATGAGTGGCAACCCTAATTAGAAGCACCTGCTGCTCATCGGTTTTTCCCTACAAATACGTTTTTTAATAATTTTTTTTTACCTACACACTGAAGAAGACTGCAAGCCGAAACGTCTGTGTACGCTATCCCTGATGCAGTAAAAAAATAATAAATAAACCTAAAAATTAAGTAAGCGTTATGTGACTTTTTCAGTACAGACCCATTATACCGTTTGTTAGCCTATAGCCTAATGATATAGCCTAATGATGTAATGCAGGAAATGTAAAACTTGTATTTGAGGTTTAAAAAGGCTTATGAAGTTTGTAATTTCCTCCTTGAAATTTCAAGACTTGATTTTCCCTTATGAAAAATGTATTAACCCCTACAAAAAATGTAATTTCATTGTAATACACATATAATTCACATTTCCAGGATTATTTTCCTGATGTAGCAAACATGGCTCAAATTAAGATCCTACATCTGTACACTACACTGACCACGTTCACATGCACACCAATATCCCATTATTATTCGGGATACTCAAGTATTCATTTTTTTAGTTGACACATAAACATCATATTCCGTTCACAATAACCCGAAAAATCTTGTATCCCGGGTATGAGAAACTCGGATAAGAAGCCTGGGATATGCAGACCTTAGACGGGATACTGAGGCATGTAAACATCTTATCCCCCTTACTGTTGTTTTTCTCAGTCTGCACAGGCTCAGTTTCACATATCATGGTGTAGTGTGATGATGTTTACATCTGGTTGTCAAACAAATCACTTCAAATAATAATAATTTATTTTGCTGATACTCCGCACTGGACCTTATAGCCTACTGGCTACTTTCACCCCTAATTTAGACATGTTTCTGCTTATAATTTCCAACATTTGGTAGGCCATATTATAATTTCAGACATTTTGTTTGACATTTGCTATGTCAACTATAGTTAAGATACATGCAGCTTCTTGTCACGTTCTGACCTTTATTTCCTTTGTTTTGTCATTATTTAGTATGGTCAGGGCGTGAGTTGGGGTGGGCAGTCTATGTTTGTTTTTCTATGATTTGGGTATTTCTATGTTTCGGCCTAGTATGGTTCTCAATCAGAGGCAGGTGTCATTAGTTATCTCTGATTGAGAATCATACTTAGGTAGCCTGGGTTTCACTGTGTGTTGGTGGGTGATTGTTCCTGTCTCTGTGTTTGCACCAGATAGGGCTATTTAGGTTCTCACGTTTATTATTTGTGTTAGTTTATTCATGCATAGTTTTGCTTTATTAAAGAACCATGAATAGAAACCACGCTGCATTTTGGTCCGCCTCTCCTTCAAGTAAAGAAAACCGTTACACTTCTCTTCTGTCATAACTTGTTGCCTCAGAAGACTAAATAAAGTAGTGCTCAGCAGAATACTGTCTTACATCGATAGAATGAATGCATTAGTAATCTCGGTAACATTGGTAAAGTTGTCTGTTTTGTTTAGGGACCGGGAAGAAAACGCAATAACTTCAAAACAGTGGAAAGATTGGTCCTGTGCAAAATATCCAAATGTCATCAGTTTGACCAGTTTTAAGGAAATTAAAAGCTGAGAAAACGATGAAACAAGTTTCTGATAAGACTTCAGTTCGACTTGGGTGCATATTTTATGTGGTTGAAAATCAGTTAAAGCTCTTCAGAGGAGGAAGGGGAGGACCATCCTCCTCAATGAATTTAATCAAAATAAATATAGTGCCTCCTGAGTGGTCTAAGGTCTGTGCCACTAGAGATCCTGGTTTGAGTCCAGGCTCTGTCGCAGCGGGCCGCGACCGGGAGACCCAAGGGGCAGTGCACAATTGGCCCAGCGTTGTCTGGGTTAGGGGAGGGTTTGGCCGACAGGGATGTTCTTGTCCCATCGCGCACTAGCGCCTCCTATGGCGGGCCGGGCGCAATGCACGCTGACACAGTCGACCAGGTGTACGGTGTTTCCTCTGACACATTGGTGCGGCTGGCTTCCGGGTTAAGCAAGCAGTGTGTCAAGAAGCAGTGCGGCTTGGCTGGGTTGTGTTTCAGAGAACGCACGGCTCTCGACCTCCTGAGTCCATACGGGAGTTGCAATGATGGGACAAGACTGTAACTACCAATTGAATACCACGGAATTGGGGGAAATAAATAAATAAATATATATATAAAGTGAAACATTTAAAAAATTACACTTTTTTTGATAAAACTAGGCATATACTAAATATATTCACGTCACCAAATAAATAATTAAAACAAACCGTTTTGCAATGAAGGTCTACAGTAGGCTCAACAGCACTCTGAGGGTAGCACCAGCATTTTCCATCCTCCTCTGGGTACATTGACTTAAATACAAAACCAAGGAGGCTCATGGTTCTCACCCCCTTCCATAGACTTGTCATAATTGCTGTGTAACTTCTGGAGGACAACCTATCAGAGTTCTTGCAGCATGAACTGCAATGTTGTCCACCCAATGAAAGGATAAGTGAATACATCTGGTACTAAAAGCATAAGCTACAGCTAGCTAGGACTGCAGTGTATAACATGTGGTGAGTAGTTGACTCAAAGAGAGAGAAAGTCAATAGTTGAACAGTTTTGAAGAAATTAATTTCTTTAAAAATGAAGGAAAAGCAAGAGAGAGAGAGAGAGAGAGAGAGAAAGAACTCTACATTTTTGTAAACTTTTACTTTCATTTAGCTAGCTAGTTTAGCCTACTAAAACACCTGGGACCAAACAGAGGAATACTATGTTAGCTATCTGGCTATGGCTAGCCAACTAACACTTGAACTCCAAGTCCAAGGTAAGCTTTTGGTTTTATTAAATGATTGCTACTGAGAGTAACTTCTTGCTGACTGTACACTGTACTGCATGATTGTAGCGTGTTTACTAACACGTTAGTTCTAGTAGCTATATTGACTATGACATTTCTAATGTTGTTAGCTAATATGGTGACAATGATGTAGGCTGTGTGTAGCGGTTAGCAGTTATGATAGGAATGTTTGGCTTGGAAAGTTTTTTTTTGCCTGGTCACAGACAGCTGATGTGTTGTGTACTGAAATCCAGAAGCTAACGGAAAAGGTGGGAGGAGGAAAGCGTGTAGATGCGAGAAGGAATTATACAACGATCAAAATGTTCATGCTGTTTGTATGTGGCTGCTATGAAAGTGAACTGTGTTTGCGTGTCATCAAGGGTATATTCGTTCCCACGATTCTGTTGATTGACGTTTGTTCAACAGAAGCACACAGAACGAAACAGGGATACATATACTTGAATTTATCCAATAGAAACGCTTGTTTCCAACTGGTGGACTAATGATTACACCCTATATCAGCTAGATGCAGGCAAGAGTGTGCAAGGCGGTACTGAATGTGTCACTGTCACCTGTATTAATCACATTTCTCTCGACCTGTGCACCTACGTTGTAAACTTTTATTCGTAGGCTAGGTTTTAGCAACCTCATTATTGGTATTGGGAAAATTTGAGGATCCTGTAGTGGCCTAAACCTATCGATGTTACATTGAGCTGGGTGAATGGAATATGAATTACAGTCATCCAATATGCTGTCATAGAAATAAGGCCATGCTCCTAAAAAATATATTGGTCTCCCACATCTTAAACATCAGCAACCACCACTGGTGAAATACTGATTGTATAACACATAACACATTACATGACATGCTCATTTAGATTTTCTAAAGAGGCTGAAAGAAATAAATCGTATTTCTCCACTCCTGTTCCTGAGACTAAATTAACATTTGTTGTATAATTATACAGCAAGAAATGCATAATTCTGCATGAGTTAATATTATATTTGTGAGAGGTTATTGACCTACAGTCAGTGTCCATATTTCAGTTACTATTCTATATACATTTAAATGGGGAATATTCTGTTTATTCATGGGTACTGAGATGCATGTGAGCGGGATATCAAAGGTGCATGTCAACACTTTATCCAAGACTTTAAACGGTGTATGCGCTATACATACTGTGCACATGTAAACGTGGTCTCTATTCTAACCCAGCACCACTAACACATCACTAAACGAATCAAAGGTTGAGCAATTGAGCCTGGGGATTAGGTGAGAGTTGAGTTGGTGCAACTAGTGTGCTAGGCTAGCACAAAAAAAGGCGCACTTCCAGCATCCCCAGCCAGAACCCAGCGCATGCGCGCACACAGAAACCCAATCTACAGGCGTGACTCATGAATTTCTGATATATAGCTCTTCTGAGATATATATATATATATATTATTATTAGAATTGTTTTTATAAATGGCAACTGTACATAAATCTATATGGACGTTGAAACGCTTTGGACGTTTTTTGCCTGGGACCAAAGAAGACGGCGGTAATCCATGGAAGGTGACATGAAGTTATCTAGTCGTGAATTTTGTCCAACGTCTGTGTTGTAGGAGATGACGCTAGCTAAAGTTAGCTACCTAATGCCACTTGCTCGATAGGCTAACCAAACGTTGTATACAAATGTAGGCTAGTTTACTACATTAGTAAATAAAATACTTATAGGCCTACGCTTTACATTATGGTTAGTGAATTGAACTTGCCTCAGATGTGATGTGAATCATCCAGCTGTAGATGTTGAAAATGAAACTTGAAACTTTTCTAGATGTTTGAGCCCAGTGAAAGCGCGGGTGAATTGGTGCTCACCATTGTGGAATCTGGTCATATGTTGGTGTCCCAAGGCCACGATCTTCTGGTAAGTGAGTTGAGGTCTAACTACATTATGTCCTTTGATGTCAAAAAGTCAAGTAATTCCTGGATGGATCTGACGTTTACTGACACTGGCCATATTCAACGGGTGTTGAGCATTCGTAAATTCATCAGTTATTCTGCGCGAGAGTGCTCTGAAATCGGAGTAGATAGCCAGAATGAACAATGTCCATGCCACTTAGCTAAGAATTATGTAAATTATCAAGTCAATAAACGTTGGGTAGTTAGAAAGCAGATAGTTAATAATATTGCCTGGCAAGTTCGATGTATTAGTAGCCAACTAACGTTAGGTACAGTTGAAGTCAGAAGTTTACATACACTTAGGTTGGAGTCATTAAAACTAGTTTTTCAACCACTCCATAAGTTTCTTGTTAACAAACTATAGTTTTGGCAAGTCGGTTTGGACATCTACTTTGTGCATGACACAAGTAATTTTTCCAACAATTGTTTACAGACTGTATCACAATTCCAGTAGGTCAGAATTTTACATACACTAAATTGACCGTGCCTTTAAACACCTTCGAAAATGACAGAAAATTATTTCATGGCTTTAGAAGCTTCTGATAGGCTAATTGACATAATTTGAGTCAATTGGAGGTGTACCTATGAATGTATTCCAAGGCCTACCTTCAAACTCTGCCTCTTTGCTTGACATCATTGGAAAATCAAAAGAAATCAGCCAAGACCTCAGAAAAAAATGGTAGACCTCCGCAAGTCTGGTTCATCCTTGGGAGCAATTTCCAAACGCCTGAAGGTACCACGTTCATCTGTACAAACAATAGTATGCAAGTATAAACACCATGGGACGACGCAGCCGTCATTCCGCTCAGGAGGAAATGCTTTCTGTCCCCTAAAGATCAACAAACTTTGGTGCGAAAAGTGCAAATCAATCCCAGAACAACAGCAAAGGACCTTGTGAAGATGCTGGAGGAAACAGGTACAAAAGTATCTATATTCACAGTAAAATGAGTCCTATATCTACATAACCTGAAAGGCCGTTCAGCAAGGAAGAAGCCAGTGCTTCAAAACCGCCATAAAAAAGCCAGGCTACGGTTTGCAACTGCACAAGGGGACAAAGATTGTAGTTTATGGAGAAATGTCCTCTGGTCTGATGAAACAAAAATAGAACTGTTTGGCCATAATGACCATCGTTATGTTTGGAGGAAAAGGGGGGAGGCTTGCAAGCCGAAGAACACCATCCCAACCGTGAAACACTGGGGTGGCAGCATCATGTTGTGGGGGTGTTTTGTTGCAGAAGAGACTGGTGCACTTCACAAAATGGATGGCATCATAGGGAGGACAAGTATGTGGATATATTGAAGCAACATCTCAAGACATCTGTCAGGAAGTTAAAGCTTGGTCACAAATGGGTCTTCCAAATGGACAATGGACCCCAAGCACATTTTCAAAGTTGTGACAAAATGTCTTAAGGGCAACAAAGTCAAGGTATTGGAGTGGCCATCACAAAGCCCTGACCTCAGTCCTATAGAAAATTTGTGGGCAGAACGTAAAAAGCCTGTGCGAGCAAAGAGGCCTACAAACCTGACTGTTAGACCAGCTCTGTCAGGAAGAATGGGCCAAAATTAACCCAACTTATTGTGGGAAGCTTGTGGAACGCTACCAAAAACGTTTGACCCAAGTTAAACAATGTAAAGGCAATGCTACCAAATACTAATTGAGTGTATGTAAACTTCTGACCCAATGGAATGGCCCTAGCCCTCACCCTCTGATCCAATCGGTCCCAGACGTGCTCAATGGGATTGAGATCCGGGCTCTTTGCTATTCATGGCAGAACACTGACATTCCTGTCTTGCAGGAAATCACGCACAGAACAAGCAGTATGGCTGGTGGCATTGTCTGTCTGGAGGGTCATGTCAGGATGAGCCTGCAGGAAGGGTACCAAATGAGGGAGAAGGATGTCTTCCCTGTAACGCACAGCATTGAGATTGCCTGCAATGACAACAAGCTCAGTCCGATGATGCTGTGACACACTGTCCCAGACCATGATGGACCCTCCACTTCCAAATCAATCCGCAAATCCGACCATCACCCCTGGTGAGACAAAACCGCGACTTGTCAGTGAAGAGCACTTTTTGCCAGTCCTGTCTGGTCCAGGGACGGTGGGTTTGTGCCCACAGGCAACATTTTTTTCTGTCTGGTCTGGTGATGACCTGCCTTACAACAGGCCTACAAGCCCTCAATCCAGCCTCTGTCAGCCTATTGCGGACAGTCTGAGCACTGATGGAGGGATTGTGTATTCCTGGTGTAACTCGAGCAGTTCTTGTTGCCATCCTGTACCTGTCCCGCAGGTGTGATGTTCGGATGTACCGATCCTGTGCAGGTGTTGTTACACGTGGTCTGCCACTGCGAGGACGATCAGCTGTGTGTCCTGTCTCCCTGTAGCGCTGTCTTAGGTGTCTCACAGTACGGACGTTGCAATTTATTGCCCTGGCCACTTCTGCAGTCTTCATGCCTCCTTGCAGCATGCCTAAGGCACATTCACGCAGTTGAGCAGGGACCCTGGGCATCTTTCTTTTGGTGTTTTTCAGAGTCAGTAGAAAGGCCTCTTTAGTGTCCAAAGTTTTCATAACTGTGACCTTAATTGCCTACCGTCTATAAGCTGTTAGTGTCTTAATGTTAACAACCGTTCCACAGGTGCATGTTCATTAATTGTTTGTTTCATTGAACAAGCATGGGAAACAGTGTTTAAAGGCATTCTTTTTTATTTGGATTTTTACAGATTATTGTTGAAAGACAAAGTGACGTTTCTTTCTTTGCTGAGTTTATGTACTCAATTCACATCACAAATAGTACGGTTTGTATGAGTATTCGAACACACCTTATGACTCAATCAAAACTAATATTTAGTACAACAACATTCAGCCTCCAACAGCTGGTTGTTTGAGATGGAAGTTATCTTTCCAAATACATTTTGATGGCATGATGCTGGTCACAGGGTCTGGATTGGTTTCTGAGTCAATAGAGCCCCCTGCAGGCGTACTTATGTCATTTCAGATCATTTGAGATTGCTCCAGCTCCTGCTAACCAAAAGTAGAGCTGTGATTGCTGCATGCTCCATCTGATACTATTAAATTTATTTTTTGTCTCATTGAAGACATGTGGATTAGCTATGTGCCCTATCCAATATGACTTTGGTTTTACTACTATGACTTTTGACTGTTGTTTGTTTACAATTGTTAGTCTGTCTGATTGTTGTGATTCCACATTTTTCAGGATGGGTTTTCCTTGCTTGATGCTCCAAGCTACCTCAAAGTTCAGCAGAAATCAGATACCCTGCTGTTCCGTCTGACTGTTAAGGTAGGTTGCGAAAGCCTTTATTTGCTTTAACACCAATTTTTAAATAGTAGCTAGCTAAAGTATACAAGAGTCTACATACCAAAATTGTATTATTATTCTAGCACCTAGTTTTATATGAAACTTAGGCTAATGTTGACTACAAGGCAACACCGGAATTTTAGTCTGTAATTTCCTCAGCAATTTGTATAGTGGCAGCTTTATTTACCAAAGCCAGATTTCACACTGACATGAGCGTGGCAGACCTGATGTTTGGCAGGGGTGGCTGTGCTGAGACAACAGTGTAATTGGTCATTAAATGGCCTGATTTAAGGGGATCTGAGGCCTGACACAATGTATTTTACCAGTCTTGGAACAACTAGCTGGCTGTGAGCAGTGCTTCGGTTGCCCATGTTCTGCCAAGGGCCTGGCTTGTGAGTGATATGTAGGCTAAATAAGTGTTCTAGATAAGTGCCACTGATTAATTGTAAGTGGCGTGTCAAGCTTGTAGTCTGCTGGTTAAGATTGTCTTAGTAGCATTCGAAGAGGAGATATTGGCTAGCTCTCAAACGAAACAATGCTGTGTATGTGCAGGGGGAGAGTCGTCTGATCAGGATGCAGTTCAGTGGCACCAGGGCTGAGGCCCTGGAGGAGTGTAGCAGTGCAGTACTCAGACTGAAGGAGTACCTGCCTGTCACCACACAGAGGGGGCCCCCACCACCACCACTCAGCTGCCCCCCAACACCCAATCAGCCCCCTACCAAGACCACTGCACAGAATCAACAGGTACTCAACAACACATACACACTGAAAACATGTAGCTACATATTGTATCATGAAAGTGTATTTTGGAACATCTGAATTGGAACAGCTCCTGCAATACATTATCTAATTGAAATGAGTGCATTGCATGTTTTTTTTTTTTCACATTTAATGCTGTTCTTATTTTAAGAATGTTATTCTTCATAATGTATGAGGCAAACTATTAGTTGAGGTATTAAAGTTGCTGTTGTTACAGTAAGAATCACCCACTAGATGGTGCTATTTACAGGCATGAAAACAATATAGCTTGTTTAATACTGAATGGCCCTGGAACCAACTAGGTTAATATGGATTTTATGTATGAATCAATGACAATGTGAAATATGTTCATCCTTAACCTCCCCACACAGAAGGGGGAGAAATTAAACCAACAATAAACACCATCACACACATTTGAAAAAGCTCTCAGTGAGGATGAATGAGCCATGATGACTGAGGGAAATCATTCAATAAAGGATGCAGCTATGATGCAGCTTAACCTCCCTTGGTGTGTTGCCCTGTAAAGTCCTGTGGCATTAGTATCATCTCTTTTAACCTTGTCATCAGGCGGGTGCTGGGGAGGCTATGGCTACTGAACCGGAGGTCGTCCAGGGCTCTTTATCCATCAAACGTCTTACCCAGGTAGGTTGGTACTGACACAACACAGTGATTAGATAGATGACTGATGAATGCTGAAGGTGATGATTCATGTAATGATCACTTGATGGAGTTTGACAATCACGCAAGGTGAATAAATAGTAGCTATTTAACATTACTACTCTCACCCACTGAGCTTGAATGTAACCTACACTTACACTTCATGGGGTTGTAGTTAATCCCCGCCACTACTGAAGTGTAGGGTAGGCCAATGAAATAATGAACACCTAACTGACTTGGGAGATTATAGTTAGCCAATATCATGGCTTTAATTGTATACAAACAAATGAACAGGTCCCTGGTCTATCTATTTTTTTCTCAGCACTTCCTGGGCGAGCATGGTCTGTCCCTGCCCCTGGTGTACCGCCACAGTGCTCTGTCCCGTGGGGAGCTGGAGCCCTTTGTCCGCTTGTGTCTCTTGGACCCCAGCTTCCCTGCCTTGGTGGAGGAGGTGGAGGGGGAGCTGAGGAAAGTGCTCCAGGACTGAGGAGCTGAAGCTCATCAACATAAACAGCCAGAGAGAGACAGGTCAACTCACTACACACAGTACACATGTGGGAGGTGGGTTGTGGAAGAGTTGGGGGATGTGTTGTTCTTCATGCTGCTGATTTTGTAAATGTTTGCTGTAACATAGTGACCATTGTGTTGTAGGAGGATATTTAAACCGGCACATGTTGTGGTTTCTAGAAAAGATTTTCGAGGCAAAGAAACAAAATGTATTTTGGAGCCTTTTATTTTCAAAAATGTATTGGTCTCGTATGTTATTGGTCTGATGTTTTATTGTGGCTAGAGATACCGTAGCTCCTTCCATTTCCACCCTAATGTCAGTCCATTTGCACTGCAACACACATGGATACACTGTATTTATAGGACAGGAGTCATGCAGCTACAGCAGTGCATTTTGCTATACCAGCTTCCAAGTGATCCCACAATATTAAAGCTTCACTGAGAAAACCAAACTACCCCCAATATATCTATATATGAATACATATTGCATAGGATAATAGCCATGCTGTACAATTTCAGAAAAATAAAAATTAATGAATTAAGTTGGGAAATATAAAATGTATTTTTTTCTTCACATACAGTATTTGCTATTGTTTGAACACTCGTACCTCAACATATACAAGACATCCTAAGTTACTCTGAAAAATAAACACTTAATTGTAATTTTATTTATAACTAGATAGATATATAGTAGTCATTTTCTATAATCATTTTCAAGTAAATACTGCCAGACTTTGAATCCCTTGCATCACATTTTCACTATAATGGCTGTTAAGAGTGGACTTTCCTTTCACTAAATCAAACATAGTTTAATGACAATGAATCAGCTGTACAAAGTTATTTAAGAATATAACAGTATTTTTCAGTTCAGGACAATTTCATAAAAAAACATAATTCCTTTGGATGCAAAATAGCCACACAGACAAGGGAAAACAACAAAGTCTATTCTGGGCATCCTATTGAGTAATAATTTGCATGCGTTTTACATGATATGTAATACAAAAAGGATCACCTCTGGTTGGAGGACATGATAAAATGAATAAAAGAGACATCAAACGGCACACAAAAAAAGATGTGCACACCTTTCGTGATGGAATTAGTCATCTCTCCGTCCAGGACTGTTCATGTAAGACTGAATAAGGCATGCTTAAGACAGCCATCTTGTTCTTTTCTGCCAGTGTTACGCTGTTATTGTTTTTTCTCATAAGAGAGAGATGAGATATGCTTCATTAAAAATTGCCTGGAGCTCCCTCCTCAGATACCTTCATGTGGTCAAGATATGCAGTTAGTCATCTGTTAATGAAAATCAGGGGGAGAAAGGAATTAGTATACCCTGTGCACATGATCACATTCCTACAGTATATCACTTAGTTCAATGTTGACTTCCATATGCCTTAGATTCCTTTTTCTAAAGGACAGAATACTCACTGTAACGAGTAGCTTCTCATTTCGTATTCCTCTGGCGCACGTTTTTGTCTTTGTGGTTGTTTGTCGAATTTGTTTTCCTAGTGAAGAAATACCAAGAGTTTAGTCAGTTCCAGGGGGAAATTATGATATGTACACTACCATTCAAAAGTTTGGGGTCACTTAGAAATGTCCGTTTTTGAAAGAAAAGCACATTTTTTTTGTCCATTAAAATAACATCAAATTGATCAGAAATACAGTGTAGACATTTGTTAATGTTGTAAATTATTATTGTAGCTGGAAACGGCAGATTCTTTTAATGGAATATCTACATAGGCGTACAGAGGCCCATTATCAGCAACCATCACTCCTGTGTTCCAATAACACGTTGTGTTAGCTAATCCAAGTTTATAATTTTAAAAAGCTATTTAACTTCTTATGGCTGCAGGGGCAGTATTGAGTAGCTTGGATGAAAGGTGCCCAGAGTAAACAGCCTGCTCCTCAGTCTCCGTTGCTAATATATGCATATTATTATTAGTATTGGATAGAAAACACTCTGAAGTTTCTAAAACTGTTTGAATGATGTCTGTGAGTATAACAGAACTCATATGGCAGGCAAAAACCTGAGAAGAAATCCAAACAGGAAGTGAGAAATCTGAGGTTGGTCGATTTTCAACCCAGCCCCTATTGAATACACAGTGGGATATGGATAAAGTTGCACTTCCTAGGGCTTCCACTCAATGTGAACCGTCTTTCGAAACTTGAATGAGGCTTCTACTGTGTTGTGGATGGGAGCTCTTTGAGTCAGTGGTCTGGCAGAGAGCCAGGTCCTGGTCACGCGCATTTCACATGATAGCGACCTGCGTTCCATGGCTTCTCTACAGACATAGGAATTCTCCGGTTGGAACTTTATTGAAGATTTATGATAACAACATCCTAAAGATTGATTCTATACTTAGTTTGACAAGTTTCTTCGACTTGTAATATAACTTTTGGAAGTTTACGTCCGACGTTCGAATGGACCTGCACAAGTGTTGATTTGTGTACAAACGTGCTAACAAAAGTAGCTACTTGGACATATATAATGGACATTATCGAACAAATCAAACATTCATTGTGGAACTAGGATTCCTGGGAGTGCATTCTGATGAAGATCGTCAAAGGTAAGGGAATATTTATAATGTGATTTCTGATTTCTGTTGACTCCAACATGGCGGATAATTGTATTTATTTTCTGAGCGCCGTCTCAGATTATTGCATGGTTTGCTTTTTCCTTAAAGTTTTTTTTAAAATCTGACACAGCGGTTGCATTAAGGAGAGCTATATCTATATTTCCATGTCTAACAATTGTATTTATCAACATTTATAATGAGTTTTTCTGTAAAATGATGTGGCTCTCTGCAATATCACCGGATGTTTTTGGAACTAGTGAACGTAACGCGTCAATGTATACTGAGATTTTTTTTTTATAGAAATATGAACTTTATCAAACAAACCATACATGTATTGTGTAACATGAAGTCCTATGAGTGTCATCTGATGAAGATCATCAAAGGTTAGTGATTAATTTTATCTCTATTTGTGCTTTTTGTGATTCCTCTCTTTGGCTGGAAAAATGGCTGAATTTTTCTGTGAGTTGGTGGTCACCTAACATAATTGTTTGTGGTGCTCTCGCTGTAAAGCCTATTTGAAATCGGACACTGTGGTGAGATTAACAACAAGATTACCTTTAAACCGGTATAAGATACATGTATGTTTGAGGAATTTTAATTATGAGATTTCTGTTGTTTTTGAATTTGTTGCCCTGCACTTTCACTGGCTGTTGTCATATCATCCCATTAACGGGATTGCAGCCCTTTTAATCATTAGAAAACAGTTTTGCAATTATGTTAGCACAGCTGAAAACGTTTGTGCTGATTAAACAAGCAATAAAATTGTCCTTCTTAAAGACTTGTTGAATATCTGGAGCATTAGCATTCGTGTCTTTGATTAGAGGCTCAAATGGCCAAAAACAAATAACTTTCTAAAACTCATCAGTCTATTCTTGTTCTGAGAAATGAAGGCTATTCCATGGTAGAAATTGCCAAGAAACTGAAGATCTCGTGCAATGCTATGTACTACACCCTTCACAGAACAGTGCAAACGGGCTCTAACCAGAATAGAAAGACCACGGTTTACAGTTGCAAACCGTGGTCTGGCTTTTTATATGCTGGTTTTGGAGCAGTGGCTTCTTCCTTGCTGAGCGGCCTTTCAGGTTATGTCAATATAGGACTTGTTTTACTGTGGATGTAGATACTTTTGTACCTGTTTCCTCCAGCATCTTCACAAGGTCCTTTGCTGTTGTTCTGGGATTGATTTGCACTTTTCACACCAAAGTACATTCATCTCTAGGAGACAGAACACGTCTCCTTCCTGAGCGGTATGACGGCTGCGTGGTCCCATGGTGTTTATACTTGCATACTATTGTTTGTACAGATGAACGTGGTACCTTCAGGCATTTGGAAATTGATCCTAAGGATGAACCAGACTTGTGGAGGTCTACAATTGTTTTCGTGAGGTCTTGGCTGATTTCTTTTGATTTTTCCATGATGTCAAGCAAAGAGGCACTGAGTTTGAAGGTAGGCCTTGAAATACACCTCCACTAGACTGAAATTAAGTCAGTTAGTCTACCAGAAGCTTCTAAAGCCATGACATACGGCTGCTAGAATCCTGACTAGAACCAAAAAAATGTATCCTATTACTCCAGTGCTAGCCTCCCTACACTGGCTTCCTGTTAAAGCAATGGCTGATTTTAAGGTTTTACTGCTAACCTACAAAGCATTACATGGGCTTGCTCCTACCTATCTTTCCGGTTTGGTCCTGCCGTACATACCTACACGTACGCTACGGTCACAAGACGCAGGCCTCCTAATTGTCCCTAGAATTTCTAAGCAAACAGCTGGAGGCACGGCTTTCTCCTATAGAGCTCCATTTTTATGGAATGGTCTGCCTACCCATGTGAGAGACGCAGACTCGGTCTCAACCTTTAAGTCTTTACTGAAGACTCATCTCTTCAGTGGGTCATATGATTGAGTGGAGTCTGGCCCAGGAGTGTGAATGTGAACGGAAAGGCTCTGGAGCAACGAACTGCCCTTGCTGTCTCTGCCTGTGCGTATTATGACAATATTAAATAGCAAAGGCTTTGGTGCAGCCAGGGAAATTGAAACTCAATCACAGAGTTCTGACTTCTCCAACCATGCCCATTACAAGATCCTCCTTCATCTCCTTCTATACTTTAATATCAGCCATGTGTTTATTCGGTCTCTGATTGTAGTCAATATGACTGCCTGGGGAACTATTGTGTTTTCTATGGCAACAACATCTTCCTGATCTTCCTGTCTGGGTTGGCGCCCCCCCTTGGGTTGTGCGGTGGCGGAGATCTTTGTGGGCTATACTCAGCCTTTTCTCAGGATTGTAAGTTGGTGGTTGAAGATATCCCTCTAGTGGTGTGGGGGTTGTGCTTTGGCAAAGTGGGTGGGGTTATATCCTTCCTGTTTGGCCCTGTCCGGGGGTATCATCGGATGGGGCCACAGTGTCTCCTGACCCCTCCTGTCTCAGCCTCCAGTATTTATGCTGCAGTAGTTTGTGTCAGGGGGCTAGGGTCAGTTTGTTATATCTGGAGTACTTCTCCTGTCTTATCTTCTCCGGTCTTCTCTCTTTCTCTCTCTCTGAGGACCTGAGCCCTAGGACCATGCCTCAGGACTACCGGCCATGATGACTCCTTGCTGTCCCCACTCCACCTGGCTGTGCTGCTGCTCCAGTTTCAACTGTTCTGCCTGCGGCTATGGAACCATGACCTGTTCACTGGACGTGCTACCTGTCCCAGACCTGCTGTTTTCAACTCTCTAGAGACAGCAGGAGCGGTATAGATACTCTTAATGAACGGGTATGAAA
Organism: Oncorhynchus masou masou; assembly: GCF_036934945.1. Taxonomy (NCBI): domain Eukaryota; kingdom Metazoa; phylum Chordata; class Actinopteri; order Salmoniformes; family Salmonidae; genus Oncorhynchus; species Oncorhynchus masou. The sequence continues at coordinate 35,738,624 of NC_088213.1, forward strand.
TGCCAACTGACATTTACTCCTGAGGTGCTGACTTGCTGCACCCTCGACAACTACTGTGATTATTATTATTTGACCATGCTGGTCATTTATGAACATTTGAACATCTTGGCCATGTTCGTTTATAATCTCTACCCGGCACAGCCAGAAGAGGTCTGGCCACCCCTCATAGCCTGGTTCCTCTCTAGGTTTCTTCCTGGGTTTTGGCCTTTCTAGGGAGTTTTTCCTAGCCACCGTGCTTCTACACCTACATTGCTTGCTGTTTGGGGTTTTAGGCTGGTACAGCTGATGTAAGAAGGGCTTTATAAATACATTTGATTTGATAACATAATTTTCTGCAATTTTCCAACCTGTTTAAAGGCACAGTCAACTTAGTGTATGTAAACTTCTGACCCACTGGAATTGTGATACAGTGAATTGTAAGTGAAATAATCTGTCTGTAAACAATTGTTGGAAAAATTACTTGTCAATGCACAAAGTAGATGTCCTAACCAGCTTGCCAAAACTATAGTTTGTTAACAAGACATTTGTGGAGTGGTTGAAAAACGAGTTTTAATGACTCCAACCTAAGTGTATGTAAACTTCTGACTTCACCTGTATATACGGTGCATTCGGAAAGTATTCAGACCCCCTTTTTCACATTTTGTTACTTTACAGACCTATTGTAAAATGTATTCAATAATTTTTCAATAATGCATCCTGTTTCCATTGATTATCCTTGAGATGTTTCTACAACTTGATTGGAGTCCACCTGTGGAAGGATTTTTTTTTTCAAATTGTAAAAGCATTGAAGGTCCCCAACAACAGCAGTGGCCTCCATCATTTTTAAATTGAAGAAGTTTGGAATCACCAAGATTATTCCTAGAGCTGGCCGCTAGGCCAAACTGGGCAACCGGGAGAGAAGGGCCTTGGTCAGGGAGGTGACCAAGAACCCGATGTTCCTCCGGAGATGGGAGAACCTTCCAGAAGGACAGCCATCTCTGCAGCACTTCACCAATCAGACTTTTATGGTAGAGTGGCCAGATGGAAGCCACTCCTCAGTAAAAATGCACGACAGCTCGCTTGGAGTTTGCTAAGAGGCACCTAAAGGACTTTGACCATGAGAAACAAAATTCTCTGGTCTGATGTTAGATTGAACTCTTTGGCCTGAATGCCAAGCGTCACATCTGGAGGAAAACTGGCACCATCCCTACGGTGAAACATTGTGGTGGCAGCATTATGCTGTGGGTATGTTTTTCAGCGGCAGGGACTGGGAGACTAGTCAGGATCGAGGGAAAGATGAACGGAGCAAAGTACAGAGATCCTTGATGAAAACCTGCTCAGGATCTCAGACTGGGGGCAAAGGTTCACCATCCAACAGGACAACGACTCTAAGCACAAAGCCAAGACAATGCAGGAGTGGCTTCGGGACAAGTCTCTGAATGTCCTTGAGTGGCCCAGCCAGAGCCTGGACTTGAACCTGATCGAACATCTCTGGAGTGACCTGAAAGTAGCTCTGCAGAGATGCTCCCCATCCAACCTGACAGAGCTTGAGAGGATCTGCAGAGAAGAATGGGAGAAACTCCCCAAATACAGGTGTGCCAAGAAGACTCAAGGCTGTAATCGCTGCCGAAGGTGCTTCTACAATGTACTGAGTAAAGGGTCTGAATACCTATGTGATATTTCAGTTGTTTTCTTTTTATACATTTGCAAAAATGTATAAAAAGCTGTTTTTACTTTGTGATTATGGGGTATTGTGTGTGTGGTTCAACTTTAGAATAAGACTGTAATGTAGAAAATTGTGGGGAAAGTCAAGGGGTCTGAATACTTTTCGAATGTACTGTATGTATATTGTTTTTATTGTAGTCTCGAGAGAACAGAATATTTATCATACTTACGTTGGTGCGGCTGGCTCATCATCTTCGTCACAAGGGGAGAGAAGAGGGGAAAGAGCACAAAAACAATGGAATATTAGACAACATGGTCGTCCCTCAAGTGTCCAACACTGCTCTCATATTTTCTTTCAAATGTTGATGTTAACATCTTAACTGTAATTAAATATCAAATGGATTCAATTAAATGATTGTTACATGACTGTAGCAGTTAAAAAGTTAGTCATATCACGTCAGTGTGAACTATTGCAAATTTGCAACTGATGTTAACATTTTCAATGTTTCGGTTTTCTTCAAGTTCCCTTGTGGATCCCGCGGTATGGGTCTTTTGCATGGGTTGTTCCCAAGTTCCATTTGTCATTACAGAATGCTGAAGTTATAGGAATAAAGTGAACTTTTTTTAAGTCTCCAGGTCTGCATTTTTAATTTGACAGTCTGACACTAAAAGCTCTGAGTTGTGAAAAGCAGGCTTTACGTGTACATGAATGAGCAAAAAAAAATTTTTAGTAGAATAACGTTTTTAGTGTAGAGTTGAATTACACAGCAGCATGCAGTGTCAGTGGACATCATCGCACATTAGTGATTAGCTAGTTAGTACAGATAACCACTCTTTCAAGGTGCCACAGGGACATGTTTGACCACACACGAGAAAGAATGGGTCAGTAGGTCAGTATAGTATGCATGGAGAGTGAAAGTGTGTTCAGTAGCATGCAACCAGAGATCTGGGGCACGGAACCATTTCAGAGTAGAAGTGCTGATGTAGGATCAGTTGAGCCTTTTAGATCATAATCCGTAAGATTATATAGAGAGTGGGGACCTGAACCTAGATCAGCACTAAACTATGAGACGCTTTATGAATACGGGCCCAGAAAGCAGCAGCATGCCGTTGGCAGTTAAATGGGGGGTATGGTGGTCACAATGTGAGACGGGACAGCATGGCTGCCTGTGAGACAGTCTTGGGGACAGAGGGGGCACGTCTGTTTGTAAGTGCCCGATCCCCACCTTTTTCCACCCTTACACTACCATCTGAGTTCACTTACAACTAGCCCCTGGGTGCAGAGATATCCAGTCGGGCAAAGGTAATGTTTAGAATATGTGATTCAAGTCATGAAATTGCAAACAAACAAAAACCCTGACTTTTACAGTGTGGAGAATATTAAGAGTATAGCCAAGGTAAGATCAATGTACCCAGCAGATACTATTGTATGCCAATGGGCTGATATGCTCTGCATTACATTTTTACAGTTTATTCATTTAGCAGACATGCTTAACCAGAGTGACTTTTCACCGAGTCAGCTCAGGGATTCGAACCAGCAACCTTTTGGGTAACGGCTTCACGCTCTTAAATGCTAGGCTACCTGCCATCCTACATTTTGCCTAGTGTCATTTTTCCTGGTTGTTCCCTAATGATCCCACACACTAAAAGAAAGTGGAACCCTCAACCTTTGCTTTGGATCACTTGGCAGTGCATTTATCAGTGTTGATACACAATTTAGCCATCATGAAGAAAATTCATAATGTACACCTACATATAACAAAGCTCTTGGGGATAGAGGATACTAAAAGGAGATTTCAGAGCTGGCTATTAGCACAAGTGATGTAGTGTTCTGCATCTCTGATTCACTTGATATGAATATGGCAGATAATCTACCTTCATCTACTCGTTGGGGGGCAAACAAAATATCACGCTGTTGCCAACCCGTTCTACACCAAAGTGAGTGTCTCTCTCTCTCTCCCCCTCCTCCAGTACATAAACCCTTGCCAAACTAGAGGCCTTGCCTACAGGTGCAGGAGATTGGTTGGTGTTTGTCAAAGCACTACACTGTCTTCACACTACACAAAGCCAATGCTTACTTTATTGGTGACTTTACATCATTTCTGTTTAATCGTGTACTGCAGTGTAACAATATTTAATGCTGAAACCATCATGGGAAGGATTATACAGTGCATACACAATTCAGACTTCAGAAATAGGAGTATGCATAATTTATCATCTACCCAGTCTTTGTTTTTTTTATGATAGCATCTACAGTATATCACAGCCTTGGGGAACCTAGAGTGCATACTATCTCTCATGTGTGGGGCGGTTTGAGTGATTGAACACTCCTATATAAGACAAGTGAAGAAGACTGGTATAAAATGTGTACAGCTATAAACATAGCAGTGCATTTCAGTAGGCTGATAGCAATGTATGTTTTAAACATCAGAGACCACCACCTATACAGGAGAAAACATGTCAAACTGCGTTGTCCCCTCTTAATGGAAATGAATATGAATGGAATAAATACTTCATTTCAACATATATATTGTCTATGCAAAGACGCCAAACAAGTTGTAGTCAAATAATCTGATAGACGGGTGTTGACATGGTCGTCTGGATGGACTGTAGTAGAAACGGATCAAATCAAAAAAATCATTCTCTGAAAACATGCAAGATCTCTCACTTACCAACCGTTTAGATAATGATGCCATTTGGAGAGAGGGGGAAAGAAGTCAGTAACCAATCAATTCATATCTTGCTGATATCCTGAATGAAGTTGATAGAACCATGGGTGGGTGAAGCCTCAACGGCCTTTTTGGCTTTGACTCTACACTCAAATTATTATGTCTTTGTTTGACTTTGACACTTTTAAATCTAGCTTTAACAGTTTATATTATTGTATGTTATCAAGTGGGTTTGTTATTAGGACAGATATTACTCTGTAAAAGTAGTAAATAGTTAGTAGTTACCAACGTAGGCAACTTTGAGAATAACTTACCTGTGGATGTGAAGGGCTTTGATTGGAGTAGGTAACAGGGATTTTCGATTCTCTACTTTAAGCCCTCAGCCATAGGCAGAACTTGTAGGACAAAGCCAAAATAACACATCAAACTTCCCCTGATTCCCTGTCTGAAATTATTGACAATGAAATGAATTGATCAGTTCTCCAGATGGAGTGATAAAATGGTCCTTGGTTATCATCATTAGCGAGACCGCAACGGCACTTCAACTCTGTCATTTCAAAGGTTAGCTGTGGACCCCCTCCTGGTTTACTAATGTGGAGCATCTCTAAAGGTCATATTATTATGCAGCTAATGTGTGGCGCTGCGCTGTGTGACAGCCAGCGGTGTCTCTGTCTCCCTTCTCAGTACTGACGGAGCATCCAGGGAGCGTGTCCCCCGACAGAGGTCAATTATTCACAGTGGGTCTCCGCTGCTACTGCTAACACAGCAGAGTCAGCGTCATGAATATTCAGCACCGTGTTTATAGCCTCCGCAACATGTTCACTTGGTAACAGTGTAATAAATGTGTGTGCTGATGGTAGAGGAACCCTGTTTGAATTGGTTCTTGATGGCTGTTGAACTTCTAGCCGAGCGCAGCCCCATAATCAGATATTTGAATCATTGTTTAACTGGAGTGAGAATGTCTTTGTATTGTTCTAGAAGCAGCAGCCTATTTCCTGGGTCATAATTCCCTCTTCCTCCCTGATTTTACCCCATGGCCACAAGCACTGCTTGAATCAGTACATACTCCCCTGCCGCTGCTAGCATGTTGGTCTCTTTCAGGTGAGATCGAGAACCCTTTTTCCTGTTAAGGTAACTTACTGTACAGTCATTTCAATGAGAGCATCCAGTAACGCTGACCAGTATTATAATCAAACAGGCCTGACGATGACAACATGGTGAGAGGTTGTCTGTCTGCCCAAAGAGATACAATATAATACTATATTTAACGTTGTCTTACCGTCCAACACATCGTCTGGCCTCTTGCGTTTTTCATACACTACGATGATGACCACCAGGATGATGATCTCTGCTAGCACCCCCAGGAAGGGCCAGAGGGGTGCCAGGTGGCTGCGCACCCGCAGGATGGACGACATGGACTTGGTGCCAATGTGGTTGGTAGCGTTGCACTGGTATTCACCAGGGTCGGAGGTGCGGTTCAGGTTGACGATGTTCAGCTCTGTGTAGTTGTCTTTGTTGGTGATGAAGAAGCGGCCAGAGGAGTTGTCGATTTCCTAGAGGAGGAGGGTAAATTAGCATATCAATTATTTCTATGTTACAGACAATTTTACGATCACATTCCAGACAGTGATCACAGTAGTTTAGCACAGCGGTTCCCAAACTAGGGTCCATGCGGGGTCACCTGATATGAAAATGGGGTTGAGGGAGATTTTTTTAAATCAGGGGAAAAATGTACCAAAAATATATGTATATTATAATATCATCTTTGTATCTCAAAATCATTGTAATGTTAATGTAATCATTGTAACCTTAATCTAAATGAAAAAGATTCAAATCTAAAATTCAACCAGAAAACCCCCTTAGATCATGGGAAAAGACTGCACTCGACCGTTGCACTTGAATCATTCCCACGGTGAATGACTAGGCCCTCTATGCTATGAAACCACACACTATTGCAGAGACTTTGATATTACTGGCCGCAATTGATAAGGTGAAAACAATGTGGGGAGGCAGAGGCACAGAAACTCACATCAATACCTTTGTCAGATAACACTGCTAAAGAATTTATGCTTTTGCTAGCCATTAAGAGAATACTGACTGAACAACTCAAACTCCCCAGCTAATGCTCTCCAAATGGACGCTAGCTGTGAGGGCCGAGATGGCCATGCATGAGTTTTGTTCACTATACACGTCAGGGGATGCTAGGACATATTGTTCTGTCTCACCATTTCCGAACATGAAACAGCACAGAGGATGTTCAGTGTGCTGCTTGGCTATATTGACGAAAAACAGATTCCATGGGATCGAATGGTGGGCTTTTGCACGGAGGGCAGGCCTCTGCACTCTAGTTATGAATGTGTCTCCCTCTGCCATATGGACGCATTGTATGGCAAGGGCTGTAACCTTTGTGGAGCAATAGGTAATGCTGCTACGTGGGAGGCAGTTGTTGATGTGTGCAGAGGTTCAAGCCCAAGTAGGGGTGAGGAGAGGGACAGAAGCAACACTGTTACTGTACATCAGCATGCCAATTGTACGCTCCCTCAAAACATGAGACATCCATCTGTGGCATGTTGTGTGAGAAAACTGCACATTTTAGAGTAGCCTTTTATTGTCCCCGGCACAAGGTGCACCTGTGTAATGATCATGTAGTTTAATCAACTTATTGATATGCCACACCTGTTAGGTGGATGGATTATCTCTGCATTTGAGAGAAATACACTTTTTGTGCGTATGGACATTGTCTTTTATTTCAGCTAATGAAACATGGGACCAACACTTTACATGTTGCATTTAGATTGTTGTTCAGTATACATCAAACAACATCCACTGCGCACACACCTGTTCGCTAAACTATGTGGAGATATGGGATCAGAGCATTACAGGGTTCTATTTCACACGAGGCTTGGTGGTTGAACTTTTTTCTTTGCATTGAGAGAGGAACAATTGTCATTCACAACAACAAAAAACAGACTTGGTTGACTTTATGTGTAATGAAAAGAAAATGTGTCTCCTTGCCTATGTAACAGACATATTTGGGAAACTGACCAAACTGAACGCAAGCATGCAGGGGAAATACAAAAACCTTCTACAGATGAGTGACCAAATCAGTGGATTCAGAGGAAAGAATTATTATTGGAGAGAGAGTCTTTCAAACACAAACCATGCCCCCTTCCCTTCGCTGTGCATGTGTCTAACAGAAAACAGCATCAGTAAGTGTCCCACATGAGTGATGACTGCTCACCTCCAATGCTTGGAAGAGCACTTTCTGACCTACTTCCTAATCCGTTTGACTGTGATTCTGGCTCAGTTGACATGCCGGTGTGAAATCTAACAGCTGATCGAGCTGTCGTGACCGAATGCATTCACGGTCACTGAGGAGGAGTTTTGGTTTCCGACTCAAAGGGAATAATACCCTGCCGTCTCCCTCTGAGCATTAATGCCGCGTTCAAAACAACTGGGAACTCGGAAATCTCTGACTTCCGACTTCAGTGCATTCAAGGCAACTGGGAATTCGGGGGAAAAAACCGAGCTCCAACTGGGAAAAATAATTTTGAACGGTCATCCAACTCAGAATTCGAACTCGGGAACTCGGGCCTCTTTCTTGAGGTCCGATTTTCCGACCTGAACATCACTGACGTGATGATTCGGCCTCGTATTTTTCAGAGTTCCCAGTTGTTTTGAAACCACCGTCAGTGCTCTCGTCTGCATTATAACCAAATATTGATCCAGGTTGGATGTGACAGCAGATATGAGGTGCGCACCGTCGACCACGCCCCCTGACTTTGAGAAGCTCCGACACAACATTCATTAAGCACACCCATCTCATTAGTGGTGGTGAGATAAGATACATTATGTCAGACTAATTTGCAATTGATTGTCATAGCCCCACATTATGTATGTGTCTTCTCAACTCACCATCAATCAGAACTACTGTTGAATGCTTTTCAAAGCCCCAAATAAAAAAGTAAACATTGGCTGTTAATAGCATAATTATTGTCACATGGTTGGGATTGCGAACATTTTCAGATATCAAAATGGGGTCGTGGGCTCAGAATGTTTGGGAACCCCTGATCTAGCATGAGTTATAATAGAGCCAAGGAAGAGGACACGTACCATGTAGTTTGAGCCATCCAGTTTACGCCATGTCCAGATGGGAAAGGGGTAGCCCACAGACTTACAGTACAACAGAGCACTCTGCCCCTCGTTCTTATTATCACTGCGCTTGTGGCCCGTGATCTCAGGTGCCGCTAAAACAAGGGGAAAAGGGAGTGAAATGCATTTGAATAAAAATTCTAACATTTTATGCAAGACGTTCTATGTTTGTGTCAAAGTCGTTCCTCATCGGCTTCTCTTAATAACAAGACATCAGATGATATAGTCAAGTCTGTCAGCACCCATTTTGATTATGGTAACTCACATTAAGATGTACATGAAAGTGATGGTAAATTAAGAAAGGATTTGGGGAATTGTCCCGTGATTTAGCTGTGAAGCACTGACTTCCCCGAAGAGGGACTTACACTGGAATCAATGCTTTATCACAACAGTGATCGAGGCAGGGACACATTTAGCTGCTTTATTCAATTTCCAAGTTTATTTAAAAGGTAGAGCTCATGGTTTGCTGTGGCTTACTTCCAAGTATGCCCTTTGAAGGTGTAGGCCTACATATCTTGCAGAGTTGCAGTTCATAGTCAACAAGTGACAGACTTTCTCAAAGGTGAGATTCGCCAACCCAGCGACACCCTGGGTTTTCAGACAGAATCCTCTGTTTAACTCAGCTCTGGAGCCGGGAGACAACTGCCACAGCCTTTTGCTAATCCTTGAAATTACGGTAATTCCTTCCATGCAATTAAGCAGGATCAGGGGAGAGGCTGGCCTGGTGCTGCAGCGTTTTCTGCAGCGCGGCAGCGGCCGTTGTCATGGAGGATGATTGAGCAGCAGTGGCTTGAGCTCAAAGTGACATCATCCTTCCTACTGTAACTATGGTGCACACGTGCTCGCTGGCTAGTGGGGGAGGGGCCACGTTTATCTCTGTCTTCGTTATCCCCAGCTCACTTCCACTGTGACTGACTGACAGCATGGAGACTGACTGCCCTCTGAGTGGTGCCAAAACAGGCAGAAATCTTCCATTTCACACCCCCAACAGCTTGTGTGATTACTGATCCACAGTGCTGCTGTGTGGATGTGACTGTCTGCCTGTGTGTCAGAAATATATAGAGAAAGAGACAACTTCTGGTGGTCTATCTGGAAGAGGCAATTAGGCAGTCCCATTTCTATTTACTGTTTTTGATACCTCCCATCTCTCCACTGAATTTAAAGAGCATTTGAGCTCAAATGTGATGATCGTGTGGAGTGGAACTAACAAAGTTGAATTATTTTACAGAGAAAGCATAGAGCCCCGAGTTGATTATCCCTTGCATACCATGGCTATAATTTAACACATTTACTGCTAGAAATGTGTTAATTTGCAGGTAGAAATGTGTTCAACATCCACTGGAGCAGCTTGCAAGTTTACTAACCAAATATTCAGTCCTTACTATTGTAAAAATTGAATGAAACGATGCCAATAATGTTTTCAATTCGACTTTTGCTTTCAAAAGCAGCTCAAACACTATAGCCATTGAATTCTACCGTGCAAATATACTGTACTTTATAGAGAAATAATGCATGCTCTAAAATGCCCTTCAAGCCAATCAGAAACAAGTATTCAACAATGTCATGGTATAAATAATTATATGACACATTATCCTGTGGGCCTGTACTGTGCGTTTGACAAAAAATAGGAATTTGAAAGAAATCTAGATCTGCAAAATTCATAATTGATTTGATTCAATCAACAGGGCATGTGGAATTATCTCTTTAAAAAATGCGTAGATAGCACACAACAAAATCGGATATATAAAAATACGAATGATAATTGGGATGCGCAAAATATGCATGCTCAGGACAGCAGCTTACTGTATCATCGTGGACAACAAAGTCCTGCCATTACAAATGGCTGGGAGCGGATTCTGAACCTTAATCCCACACCACCATCACACAAGCCTCCATCTGTTGCCTTGCTCTGAGCTGAGAGCTGGAGAGATGGGAGCGCCAAGGACACTGCAGCTGGGGGGAGCTCAGAGCTCGGCTGCCAGGAGCAGAGAGCACACAGGCTCGGCCCCTCTACCATGCTTAATGTATGGGACCTGGTGGTACGACCGAGTATGGGTTTAATGGTATGGGGCAAGACTAATTGGATGCAGTTGGTCACAACTATCATGTATTTCTACTTAGAATGATCATTCGCTGTAGCTTTTATTGAGTCTATTCCTCAATCGGTCCTTAACTGTAATAATTAACAGGAAAGCCTGCAAATGTATCTAAATCTATCTCAAAAATGATTGTCGTGCCAATGCTTCCTCCAAACCAAGATATTAGCATCCAAAATACGACTAACAGCGTCTGTCAACAATTCAGTTAATACTCCCAGACAGTAAACAATAATGTTAAGAGGCAGTGCTGCCATGGTGTTTGTATGTCCAGGAAACGGTGTGTTGTACAGGCTCTAACAGCCAGGGGCAGCAAGCCTCCCTGCCTGCCTGCCTACCTCCCTTCACACGGCCCTCGGGTCAGGACACTGAGGTTTGATTGGAGATGAGGGCTGTCATCTCAGGCTGGAGGAAGCTGCAGAGCTGCAGAGCATACACGGTCATCACACGCGTTACGCAACCAACCAACCACGCAGGCAGCTAGTGCTGAATACAGCCAGGCAGGCATAACAGTCAATGGCAAGCTCACTATGCACAACCATAGCAATGTCACAACAAATTGGCTTAACACTGTACGTGCAGGCAAGCTTCTCTAGAACAGGGTTTTGCAAGTCCTTTCTCACCCAGAGTAAAATACCTTATTCCACTTGAAGGGTGAGCTGTCAACTTCTATCTCGCTATGGTTTTATTTTTTCTATAAGCGTCTTCCACATCAGTGAATGATCCTAACAATTATGAATATGTGCTTTCAAATGTGAAACAATGTTATCCAACATATACGGTGCAGAATAAGCCACATTATTTGACACATTATCACTAATTATCGTCAGTTACCCTTAAAAATATAACAAATGCAACACAAATACGATACCCTTGGTCCTGTGCCAATTATATGGTGCAATATCTTAATAATAATCTGAGGAATAAGTCAAGTAAATCCCTGTTGACCAGTGTGTCTACAGAGGAGACAGTAGCCTGAAGGAAGTCTGTGTGAACCGAGTGTACAGAGAGAGCAGAGAAGACAAGACTCTGTCCCTCCCTTCAGCTGGCCTGTCCTGCCTTGTCCTCTCAATGAGTGGCAGCAGCCTCCAGAGACCAGCCTGTCAACACCAAAACACATCACCGGACCAACATCTCAACAACGTCTGTCACTGGAAGGGGATCTGTTCACAGGAAGTAGCTCTAGATTGTGTTATCCATCAGATCCCACATTGGAGAACTGTGTCTCTCTCTTAGGTATCGCAGAGGGTCAAATGAAAGTGACAGTATTGATGAATTATAAAAATCAACAGAGTATCTGTCATTTGTTTATAACGTGAGTGAGATCAGGTGGTCGGAGAGTCTTACCTTTTACCTCAATAGTGGCGTTGGCGTTGGGAGCCATTTCAAACGTGTAAACGCACATGTACTCCCCTGCGTCGTCTGACCTTGGTTTCTTGATTCTGCAACAAACCACAAAATATCAGTTACTCCATAACTTGAGCTCAGTCAAAAATAACATTTTCTCTAATTCTGTTGTCTATCACTGTGCATCACCCAATGATGCATGTTGCGTGGAAGTCCTTAGCGTACATTGTTAGCACCGTGCTGTGTTTTAGGCAGCCAGGAGAGAGGAGAGGTTAGGACGGGGCTGTCTGTTCTGGGGTCAGCCATTAATAGAGTACTGAAATGTAATGTGACAGGAAAGGAGCTGCCCAGTGATCTCCTCATGTAGCCGTCCGCGCCTGGCTGGGGAGAGTCTGGGAGATGTCTATGGGGGTGTTGTGCAGTACAGGGGCTGGTTGTCTGCTCTAAGCTCAGGGGCTGCTCTGATGGCTATGCCTTGAAAGGGATGGAGCTGCCCAACAACTGTTTTCACTAAAGGACTTGGCAACATGGCTCATATTTCCATCTCAGGGTGATTGGTCTTAGTGTTGATAGTCTGTGTGACAATTAGAAAGGCTTTGTTGAATGCTCTAGTAAGAGAACTACAGAATAAGTAAGGACTCACATGTACTCTGTGTTCTTCTGCTCGTTCCGTGTGTCTGCGATCTCCACTCCATTCTTCATCCAGAAGCTCTCTTGTTGGCCTTCGTGGGCGTTGGTCAGGCTACACTGCAGGGTGACAGGGGGCCCTTTGGTCTCCGAGGGTAGGATGATCTGATCGGACGCATTGATCTTGGGCTCTGAAACACGCAGAGAGACAGCAACCCCTTATCATTGAACTGGGGCTCAACACTATAGCAGAGCTGTAACTGTACTGACTGTTCCCCACACACAGACTGAGTGGGGGACATGCGTGGGTGTTGGGGCTGGAACAGAAGACAACAAAAACACAAATACATAAAGAAACACACATGGAGCGGCAGGAAAATACCTGCAACACTAAACCCTGTATCAGTCTTTGGTTCTGTTGTTACCGTACAATAGATGGGCTTAAATAAAACTCACTTAAAATATTCTCACAAAATGAAGTCTGTAAAATTAGAATGATGATTAGTCTCAGGCCTAGTACCTCTTGTTCCCGCGCCCATTTTGGGATGATAGATAATCATAATGACACTACATTTACATTTTAGCAGCCGCTTTTATCCAGAGCAATTTACAGGTGCAAATAAGGCACATTGACAGATTTCTCAACTCGTCGTTTTAGGGATTTGGGTTACTGGCCCAACACGCTTACCTGCTAGACTACCTGGAGTTGTGGAAGTAATGATCTTTAAGGTGATGACCAGCACCAAAGCATCTTTGGTTTGGAACCACTGCCACTTGATAACTTCCTGAACCTGACTGTATTATTATTATGCCTAATTCATACAGTAGCACTCAATTTGATATTGACAGCAACAAGGTTCTTTAAACAGTACAAATTGATTCAGGAAGGCACTTGGATACAAAAAGAGTGATGTAACCTTGAAATTATCATGAGATTATACAAATATGAGGTTGAATGTATAAAGGAAATTTGAACAACATACATTTTTAAATGTTCAATCACTGACTTCCAAATAACTGCTGTCCTGTCATTCAAACCAAAGCAAGGAAATGAATAAGGTTTAATCCTCAGCAAACGTATAGGGTGGAAGAAAAAAACAATAGCTAAACAGAAGAGGACAAAGTATATAATTGTGGCAAACAAAGATGAGCTGAACAACAGCTTGACTACTGCTGCACTACACTATAACAACCACTAGCTCTTTACTAGTATAATCATTTAGTGTATTTGTTAACAGAGCAGCCAACCCAAGGGTCCATTTCTCAAGGACATAGAGGGAGGCTCAAGCAGGATGTGTCATCAGAGAGCGCAGGCAGGCAGCCTTGGGTAGTGAGGGAGCTTCCTCACTACCTCCCTCCCCCACGCCGGGCCAGCTTTGGCAACCACGCAACCCTGGTCTAGAGGAGGGAGGAGAAGGGGGAGGAGCATAATAATCTTCCTATTGGCTGCTACTACAAACCTCCTAGTGGAGGAGGGTAGGGGAAGTCTCTGGGCTCTGGCTCGTGACTTATATTAGCATTCATGGCAGCACCTACTCCTGCAGTTCTGTATACCCAATAGCTATAGGGAAATCTCTCACTATTGCTCTCCTCTTTCTTTCCCCTCTCTCTATCTCTCACTCTATTGCTCTCCCCCCCCCCCTCTCTCTCTCTCTCTCTCTCTTTCTGTCACTCTATTGCTCTCTCTCCCCCTCCTGCCCTTTCCCTCTCTCTCACTCTATGGCTCTCTCCCTCTATTGCTCTGTCGCTCTCTCTCTCTGTCTCCCCTCCTCTCTCTCTGCTTCAGAACCCCTATACAGGCCTCTCAGCCCACATAGTGTGGCATCCTGGGAATATACACAGACTACACAGAAATAGTTATTTCAAGAAATTTGCATTAGGCAATAAAAGCACATTGTTTTCCATGGGAGGTTTCCTCAGCTCAGAAGAAGGTCATTTGTAGGACACCTGCTCAAAAAGAGAATGAATCAGTGATGTCATGCACAGCACACAGGCACTGACCACGTGGCCACCTCTGTGTCTAGGATTGTAAAAGCATCATTACATTGACACTGTTACCCACTCATAACAGTGTAGTACATTTTATTCCATTATGACCCGCATACAGTCCTAGAGGATTGTGCCAGTAATGTCTATTTCTTGCTGACAGAAGGAGGATGTTTGCCCACATGATTGGTATGTTGAGCCAACCCCCCCCCCCCCTGCAATAAACAGAGCAGCTATCAGCTAGAACACAACACAGGTTGGGAAGGGATCTAAACCAAATCACACTGAGGCCTGTATAGATGAGTTAATTTAGTGCAATTAAATACACTGTTGATTCAATTGTAACCTAAACTAAGGAGTTTATTACAAATGTAGTAACAATATTAAGTTAATTTTAAAAAACATCCTTGACTTTGTGCGTAGACCTTGAGATTCATTCCAATCACAAATTAAAGGGTTAAAACAAGACTAGCACATATTTGAAAACATGCCCGAAGAACTATACATTACCGTCTCCTTTGGTTCAGTGTGTATAGCCTGTTGTATACATGTTATATACACATATTATTACGAGTCTATAACAAGAACGTTGGCACTCAGTAATGACAGAATATATTGGATGACAAAAGGTCTGACTCAATTATTGGAACACGTACAGATCCTTTTGGAATGAATGTGTCTTTTTAAATAAGAAAACGTTGGATTGACCAATTTCATGTTAGCTTGATGACGGACACATTTCTACCACCAGTAAACTCAGATATCTACAGTCGGCCGACTGTACACGTCTCAAGCCAGCTGGCGGAGTGTAGTATAATGGGTGTGAGATTAGGAGTGTGCACATGCAACCCTTGCAGTCAGACAGTAGTCCAACAGCACGGTAAACACGGTGTACAACAGACAGTTCAGTAGCTAATGCTCAGGAGATGAAGGAGCTGACTCCTGTAGTAAAACTCTAAGAGTTTCTGGCTGCATGGCTGTGACTAACAACATTCCACATCTCTCTGTGCTCCAAAGGGCTGGGCACTCACTGCATCATGCGCTCATTTAAAGGGTCCAGTTGACAGTGTGTTTGAATGTTTGTATGCAATACAGCAGAGAGGGTAGAGGATATAATGTCATTACTGATTCATGCTCAAACACTTAATAATGGCTGAGTAGGTAGAAGGTCATACAGTACACAGGTGAGTGCAGAGAGTCTGTCTGCTGCAGCAATGAAACCAGCTCTCTCAAATCTAGAAAGGAAAAAAATACATTTCAGAAAATCACTGTGTCCTTTATTGGATTCGGGTGAGTCATGAGTTTAAAACAAGGTCACGCTTTACACCTGGACAGCTCCCTCCTTGTCTTCTTACGTCCCATCTACCCCTTCCCCACTAAAATAAGCGGCATAGCTTCAAAGCGCTGCGATGCCTAGGCTACATGGTGCAGACAGGGCAGAATTACACCGGGCTTTGAAGTGAATAAAACAACCCACGCAACGCAACAGAAAAACACACATCACAAAAGAAATACTGAAATAAATGGATGAAATTAGGATTTTTTTTGAGAATAGGGAAAGAAACGAGACAACTGTCAAAGGACACATGGGACAGAGGAGAGGGCCAGGACGGCCAGGATGGGCTGTATGTGGAGAAGGAGAGGTTGGTGTGGGAGGAAAGCGGGAGTAGGTGGACAGAGACTGGGGAGGTTTCTGGGTTTGTGGTGATCTACAACAAAACACTCAGGGCTTTGGGAGAGGCAGGAAATCTACAGAATTCTGAGAATTGTGTCAAGATAGAAGATGGAGCCGAAGAACATGGGTGACGTTTTACATTCTCCCAACCAATTGTGCTATTTTGTTCGTTTTTTTTGCATTTTGTGTAACTTATTTTTGAGCTTACTTTGTACATAATTTTGCT
Source organism: Oncorhynchus masou masou (assembly GCF_036934945.1). Taxonomy (NCBI): domain Eukaryota; kingdom Metazoa; phylum Chordata; class Actinopteri; order Salmoniformes; family Salmonidae; genus Oncorhynchus; species Oncorhynchus masou. The sequence continues at coordinate 35,755,046 of NC_088213.1, forward strand.
GCTACCGCCTCTTATGACCGAAAAATAACTTCTGGACATCAGAACAGCGATTACTCACCACGGACTGGAAGAAACCTTTTCCTTTAACGAGTTTCACAAGAAGAATATACTGCTTTCACTGGAACAGGCCCATATCCCTGTAATTTGCTTGAAGAAAAGACGCAGGAAAAGGGGCCGCAGATCGGGCTGCCTTCAGAGAATCCGCTGGCAAGAGAGTAAACTCCCACTGCCATCCGTTCTTCTTGCTATCATTGGAAAATGCAATTGATGACCTACGATTAAGATTATCCTACCAACGGGACATTAAAAACTGTAATATCTTATGTTTCACCGAGACGTGGCTGAACGATGATACAGATTATATAGACCTGGTAGGGTTTTCCATGCACCGGCATAACAGATAAGCTACGTCTGTTAAGACGAGGGGTAGGGGTGTGTGTCTATTTGTCAATAACAGCTGGTGTGCAATGTCAGCTGGTGCAGCTGTATTAAAAAACTCTTGAGGTATTGCTCGCCTGAGGTAGAGTACCTTATGATAAGCTGTAGACCACACTATCTACCAAGAGAGTTCTCATCTATATTATTCGTAGCCGTCTATTTACCACCACAGATCAAAGCTGGCACTAAGACCTCTATAAGTCCATAAGCAAACAAGAAAATGCTCACCCAGAAGCGGTGCTCCTAGTGTCCGGAGACTTTAATGCAGGCAAACTTAAATCAGTTTTACCAAATTTTTACCAGTATGTCACGTGTACAACCAGAGGGAAAAAAATCCTAGACCACCTGTACTCCACACACAGAGATGCATACAAAGCATTCCCCCGCCCTCCATTTGACCATATTTCTCCTCTTGATTCCTGCTTACAAGCAAAAACTAAAGCAGGAAGTACCAGTGACTCGCTCTATACGGAAGTGGTCAGATGACGCGGATGCTACACTACAGGACTGTTTTGCTAGCACAGACTGGAATATGTTTTGGGATTCATCCAATGGCATTGAGGAGTATACCACCTCAGTCATCGACTTCATCAATAAGTGCATCGACGACGTTGTCCCCACAGTGACCGTACGTACATATCCCAACCAGAAGCCATGGATTACAGGCAACATCTGCATTGAGCTAAAGGCTAGAGCTTCCACTTTCATGGAGGGAGAGACTAATCCGGACGCTTATAAGAAATCCCGCTATGCCCTCAGACAAACAGGAAAAGTGTCAATACAGGATTAAAATTGAATCCTACTACACCGACTCTGACGCTCGTCGGATGTAGCAGGGCTTGAAAACTATTACGGACTACAAAGGGAAACCCAGTCACGAGCTGCCCAGTGGCGCGAGCCTATCAGACGAGCTAAATGCCTTTTATGCTTGCTTCAAGGCAATCAACACTGAAGCATGCACGAGAGCACCATCTGTTCTAAATGACTGTGTGTTAACGAAGGAGGTCAGAGAACTGGCAGTGTGGTACCAGGACAACAACCTCTCCCTCAATGTGAGCTAGACAAAGGAGCTGATTGTGGACTACAGGAAAAGGCGGGCCGAACAGGCCCCCATTTAACATCGACGGGGCTGTAGTGGAGCGGGTCGAGAGTTTCAAGTTCCTTGGTGTCTACATCACCAATGAACTATCATGGTCCTGACACTGGTGAAGAGGGCACGGCAAAACCATTTCCTCTTCAGGAGACTGACAAAAATTGGCATGGGTCCCCAGATCCTCAAAAGGTTTTACAGCTGCACCGTCGAGAGCATCCTGACCAGTTGAGTCGCTGCATGGTATGGTAACTGCTCTAGATCTGACCGTAAGGCGCTACAGCGGGTAGTGCTTATGGCCCAGTACATCACTGGACCGCAAACTTCCTGCCATCCAGGACCTATATAATAGGCAGTGTCAGAGGAAAGCCCATAAAATTGTCAGAGACTCCAGTCACCCAAGTTATAGACTATTTTCTCTGCTACCGCATGGCAAGCGGTACCGGAGGGCCAAGTCTAGGACCAAGGGGCTCCTCAACAGCTTCTACCCCCAAACCATAAGAACAATTAATCAAATCGCCACCGGACTATTTACATTTGCCCCTTCCCCTCCCTTTTGTACACTGCTGCTATTCGTTGTTTATTATCTATGCAGTCACTTCACCCCTACCTACATGTACAAATTACCTCAACTAACCTGTACCCTCGCATACTGACTCGGTACCGGTATCCCCTGTATATAGCCTCGTTATTGTTATTTTTATTGTATTACTTTTTTTTTTTTTTTTTTACTTTAGTCTATTTGGTAAATATTTTCTTAACTCTTTTTGAACTGCACTGTTGGTTAAGGGCTTATAAGTAAGCATTTCACGGTAAGATCTACACTTGTTGTAATCGGCGCATGCGACAAATAAAGTTTGATTTGAATCCTCAAATTCTGCAGGGGGAGGAGGGAACAAATAGGAGCTATCAACATAATAGAACAAAAACACAAAAGGCAGTACTTCTCGGAGAATATAAAATACAATGTCTTCCAATTTCTAATACAGAAATAAAACAAAGACAAGTCTTTGAAATTAACAAATAACAAGGTGGTGGTTGGTGTTTTGTTTTATTTCTGTCTTTGCCAGGGACAGCTGTGGTGGAGATGTGAACTCAGTTTTTTTTAACGGAGTGGGGTGGTGGGACAGGCAGGGGATTGTTAGTTTGTTCACCAGCTAGGTACTACAGTACATAGACCACTCACTCTGCAGCACCGAAATGGTGGCCTGGGCTCGGATCCAGGTGATGGCGGGGTTTTGGCGCAGGTCGTTGCGCCGCGGGTCGTTGCTGGCCCGGCACTCGTAGGTCCCGGAGTCCTCCAGCGTGAGGCGCGTGATGCCCAGCACGCTCACCCCGTTGTTGCCGTAGGCCGTGTTGATGGACACGCGGCGCTTGCGGGCGCCGTCCCACAGCTGCTTGAAGGAGTCGACGCGGTTGATCTCGGCGTACCACCACTGGATCTCAGGGGTGGGGTTACCGACCACATCGCAGTACAGCTCAAAGGTGTCCAGCGTGAGCTTAGTCTCAGACATTGGCGACTTCACAAACCCAGCTGGAGAGGAAAAGTGTATTGGGGAGGAGGGGAGGGGGTGGAAGAAGGGTTAGAGTGGAAGTGGGAGGGGATGGAGAGACCAGGGGATGGAGGTAGGAGCAAATCAAACAGGGATCAGTTGGAAACAAAAGAAGAGGATGATTAAAGGCAAATCAAGAAAAAAGCAAGCTACAAAGCTTAAAGTGGGTGGTTGAGTATAAGAAAGACAGTTTATAAAATAGTAAGAGATTTGTGTGAATGAGAAACAGGTTAATGGCCCCTGAAACCCAATGTATACATTATCCAATGTTACTCTATTATCCCAGAACCAATCATGGCCACACGACCTTCAGCTGAGGTCACAGCCAACCAATCACAGTCTCTGTTATCAACCTCCTGTGGGATCTCACCAGGGTTTAGGATGATTTTCATTTCCTACAGTACTCAAATGGCTGAAAATAAATATCTGTGCTTTCCATTATGGTCAGAATAATCAAAATATTTATTTTTTGCAGTGGAATTCAGCAGAGTTATATATTTTCTGTGTAAACAAACAAATAAAATGGATTTACAGTGCAAAACATGTTGACTACTCACACCATTGTGAAATGTATAAAGATGTGAAACTACTAACGTAGAACGTAGCAAACTGACATGCAGTAGAACATATTATGGACAACTTAGTCAAAACATGTTTCTTCATCTAATCAATAAGTTCTGTTTTCTTCCTATCTGTCAACCTTTACATGGCATGCAGAGATTACAAACCACATAAATAGATTCAATATAATATCTGACAGTCACTGAAACACACAGAACTACACCCCTGTGAGTTTCTGAACAGATATTGCATAAAAGGAAGCCTTTGCTTTCTTGTACCTCTTTGATGTTAGATTGAAATGGCAACTGATTACAAAGCTCTCTGTTTACCAAGGTGTTTAGTTGGTTTGCCACATTAAGGAAACTCATGTTGCGTGATGTGACAGTTATGTCAAAGGGCACTGCTTGAGCCGATGGAAAGTCATGTGACTACTTGTACACTGGCTGAGTATAATTTCCGTCAATCCCTATGAAGCCACGATGAGAACCTTATGTACAGGCCATTTTGAGTGCTTTATTTTGGTCAAAGAACTGAAATAGGAAACTACTCTAACAGCCAATCTGGTTCGGAACATTACTGACTCAGTCAGAAATCATAAAGATGTTGAAACACATCGAAGCTGAAACAGCAGACGTTGCATGTGCTTTGAACCCCGTGCCTGATGGCTATTACTGTAGTTATTTATTCTTCTACAGCAAGACAAATATTCTGTCTGTTTTCAATCTGATTGTATATGTCAAAATGCTGGAGTTAGTAACCTTGACAGACAACCGGGGAACAGTGGGTTAACTGCCTTGTTCAGGGGCAGAATGACAGATTTTTAACTTGTCAGCTCAGGGATTTGATCCAGCAACCTTTCGGTTACTGGCCCAACACTCTAACCACTAGGCTACCTGCCACCCATCTTCAGGTTAGGGACAGGAGAGAAGCCCTCTTCATATTCCTCAGGCCCTTTAAAGCTTAAGAGGTCATCCATCCTGTGGTTCACTATCAGCTGGACTTAAAAGTCACAGAATCATCTTCACTGTGTGTGTGTGTGCGTACGCCATTCTCATTACATGAATCATACTACCGCTACACAGCAGTGGTCAGCCCCTACAACCATATGCCAGCATTCTAGCACAGACCTAATGCACTCATCAGCTGTGCCTTAGGGTTCCTGTTGCAAGGCCATTCTAGCACAGACCTAATGCACTCATCAGCTGTGCCTTAGGGTTCCTGTTGCAAGGCCATTCTAGCACAGACCTAATGCACTCATCAGCTGTGCCTTAGGGTTCCTGTTGCAAGGCCATTCTAGCACAGACCTAATGCACTCATCAGCTGTGCCTTAGGGTTCCTGTTGCAAGGCCATTCTAGCACAGAGCCAAGGCACTCATCAATCTAAAGCCAAATCACCTGGGCTGTGCCTTAGGGTTCCTGTTGCAAGGCCTAGGTTGACTGCCGGTTCTACGCCATGTGTCCTCAGATGAATCATAGAAAAGGACGCCACACCCTAACCCTAACTCTGACTATGCTGAAGACGAGAGAGCCTGGAAGAGATAGCAGAGCAGGTGGTCTCTCTGTGGTGCTAGAGTCGTGTGTCTTACTACAACAGATTACAGGCCCTCCAAGAAGAGCCCAACCTACCTGCTCAACAGTAATGTACTGTATCATCAGCACATGAGCAGATAAGCTGCCTAGTGTGGGGAGGTTACTAGCTGCCTAGTGGGGGGAGGTTACTAGCTGCCTAGTGGGGGGAGGTTACTAGCGGGGGAGGTTAATAGCTGCCTACTGGGGGAGTTTACTAGCTGCCTAGTAGGTGGAGGTTACTAGCTGCCTCGTGGGGGAGTTTACTAGTGGGGGAAGGATACTAGTGGGGGCGGTTACTAGCTGCCTTGTGGGGGAGATTACTAGTGGGGGAGGTTACTAGCTGCCTAGTGGGGGAGGTTACTAGTGGGGGAGGTTACCAGCTGCCTAGTGGGTGGAGGTTAATAGCTGCCTAGTTGGGGGGAGATTACTAGTGGGGGAGGTTACTAGCTGCCTAGTGGGGGAGATTACTAGTGGGGGAGTTTACTAGCTGCCTAGTGGGGGTAGGTTACTAGCTGCCTCGTGGGGGGAAGATACTAGTGGGGGGAGGTTACTAGCTGCCTAGTGGGGGAGGTTACTAGTGGGGGAGGTTACCAGCTGCCTAGTGGGTGGAGGTTAATAGCTGCCTAGTTGGGGGGAGATTACTAGTGGGGGGAGGTTACTAGCTGCCTAGTGGGGGGAGATTACTAGTGGGGGGAGGTTACTAGCTGCCTAGTGGGGGGGGGGGGTTACTAGTGGGGAGAGGTTACTAGCTGCCAAGTGGGCGGAGGTTACTTTCTGCCTAGTGGGTGGAGGTTACTAGCTGCCTAGTGGGGGGAGGTTACTAGTGTGGGGAGGTTACTACCTGTCTAGTGGGGGAGGTTACTAGTGTGGGGAGGTTACTAGCTGCCTAGTGGGGGAAGTTACTAGTGTGGGGAGGTTACTAGGCGCCTACGCATAGCTGTCAGTACTGGGTTAAAATGAGCTGTGCCTAACATTTCATTATTGCAATTTAACCTCGATACTTTGCATTTTGGTTTTGGGCAAATAATGTACTGTGCTGTATCAGTTTGTAACCAAGAGACTGAGTTTATATTGTAGGCTATAATTTTCCATTTTAGGTCAAACACCACTATGTTTCCACAGCTAGAGACAATATATTCTGTACACAACTGAAGCCAAATACTCTTTGGTCTGGTCCACCCAGAGCAAGATATTCCAGAGACGGAACAATACATGGATGGGGATCATACCGTACCATACCCTGGCAGCAACAGTTAGAAGTGAGTCACAGGCAGCTGTAAATAATAAGGCAATAGGAAAAGGGTAAATGATTTGGCTGTGGACATGATCCAGCCTGGCTTGATTTACACAGACCAGAGCCTAAACAGACCTTGTGCCATCTTGCCTGAAGCCCAGATACATGCAGAGTAATTAGTGATTGTGTCTTTCTCCTGAAACATCTGGGACCATCTAGCTTAAGCCTCCACCCCCCCATCATCACAGAGGGTAAAGCCCAGCCTGGACGCCCACTGACTCTGCTCAGGCTGCCTCTGAACTAAAGCATCCGCTGAGATCAAAGAACTGGACCGGCCTCTCATCCTCAACTCTTTTGGAGGGCAACAGAAAGTGAAGAGGACAAGGAGGTTTTCATAGAAGAGAGTAGCCTGTAATGTTGCTAAAGGGATACTACCACAATTACATAGGTGATCTGAATGAAATGATACCATAATAAGGAGGGATTCATATACAGCACAGTAAGTCACAAGCATCCATTAATCTCTGTTTATTCTGCGAGGCACTTCATTATAATGTTATATAGCATCATATAGAGTATACTGTGGTGAATAGATCCCCTCTGAGTCTGTGTGGTGGCCCATCACACATGTGCTTGGCCAACTGAGTGAGTTGGGGAGCTCTCTTCCCTGAGGACTGCAGAGCACACATCACCAGGCAGGCAGGCAGTGGCTCTGAGTCAACCGCCTGTAACCTGCCTCCCAGTCCCACAACACAGACAGACCACAGTTAGATAACCCCAAGGGCCACTGCACTGGCTACGTGCAGGGCATTTATTTATGTTTGGGAATGGAGATATGAGTGTCACCTCTGTGTACTGGTGTTTTTCCTATTTTGTTGGCTTACAACCTGGAATTAAAATTATTTTTGTGGGGTTTGTATCATTTGATTTACACAACATGCCTACCACTTTGAAGATGCAAAATATTTTTTAATGTAAAACAAACAAGAAATAAGACAAGAAAACTTGAGCGTGCATAACTATTCACCCCCCTAAGTCAATACTTTGTAGAGACACCTTTTGCAGCAATTACAGCTCCAAGTCTCTTGGGGTATGTCTCTATAAGCTTGGCACATCTAGCCACTGGGATTTTTGCCCATTCTTCAAGACAAACTGCTCCAGCTCCTTCAAGTTGGATGGGTTCCGCTGGTGTACAGCAATCTTTAAGTCACACCACAGATTCTCAGTTGGATTGAGGTCTGGGCTTTGACTAGGCCATTCCAAGACATTTAAATGTTTCCCCTTAAACCACTTGACTGTTGCTTTAGCAGTATGCTTAGGGTCATTGTCCTGCTGGAAGGTGAACCTCTGTCCCAGTCTCAAATCTCTGGAAGACTGAAACAGGTTTCCCTCAAGAATTTCCCTGTATTTAGCGCCATCCATCGTTCCTTCAATTCTGACCAGTTTCCCAGTCCCTGCCGATGAAAAACATCCCCACAGCATGATGCTGCCACCACCATGCTTCACTGTGGGGATGGTATTCTCGGGGTGATGAGAGGTGTTGGGTGTGCGCCAGACATAGCGTTTTCCTTGATGGCCAAAAAGCTAAATTTTAGTCTCATTTGACCAGAGTACCTTCTTCCATATGTTTGGGGAGTCTGCCTTTTGGCAAACACCAAACGTGTTTGCTTATTTTTTTCTTTAAGCTTTTTTCTGTCCACTCTTCCGTAAAGCCTAGCTCTGTGGATTGTACGGTTTAAAAAGTGGTCCTATGGACAGATACTCCAATCTACGCTGTGGCTCTTTGCAGCTCCTTCAGGGTTATTTTTGGTCTCTTTGTTCCGCTCTGATTAATGCCCTCCATGCCTGGTCCGTGAGTTTTGGTGGTCGGCCCTCGCTTGGCAGGTTTATTGTGGTGCCATATTCTTTCAATTTTATTTTATAATGGATTTAATGGTGCTCCGTGGGATGTTCAAAGTTTTGGATCTTTTTTTATAATCCAACCCTGACCTGTACTTCTCCACAACTTTGTCCCTGACCTGTTTGGAGAGCTCCTTGGTCTTCATGGTGCCGCTTGCTTGGTGGTGTTGCAGTTTCTGGGGCCTTTCAGAACAGGTGTGTGTATATATTCTGAGATAATGTGACAGATCATGTGACACTTAGATTGCACACAGGTTGACTTTATTTAACTAATTATGTGACGTTTGAAGGTAATTTGTTGCACCAGATTTCAGGGCTTCATAGCAAAGGGGGTGAATACATATGCACACACCACTTTTCCATTATTTTATTTTAGTTTTAGAAACAAGTTATTTTTATTCATTTCACTTCACCAATTTCAAATTCACAGGTTGTAATGCAACAAAATAGGACAAACGCAGAGGGGGATGAATACTTTTGCAAGGCACTGTAGCTGTAGTATCAGTGTGCTGTGGTGTGATGCTCCATTGTCTTAGCCCGTATATCTGACTTTTGTAGGTGTGCCAACTAAGCTGGCTTCCAGCATCTGGTTAAGAGGTGTTACACTTGGCCGATTGCCCAAGGTTTCACAAAGCCTCCTGCTCTGACAGTTGTAAATAAGTCACTGCTGTGGGTTGAAGGATGATGTATTTATTTCCGAGCTGCTCTTAACACATCGATGGGTGGGCGGGTATAGATTTCCTCATTTGTTTGAACAAATCAACAATAAACCTTGATGCTTGCATGGATTAGAGTGGTGTTGTGGATAAATGGCAGTTAGCAACAGCAGCTGAGATGAGAGGGAGGAGGTGACCTCTGCCATCTTACTGTAACTACTCAGGGACAGCCATTCAGGTCATAGAGGGGAGCCACAGCTTTCATGAGAGTTAAATCCCCCCACCCCCCATCCCCGGCTGAAATGGGCTTATCCCCATCAACCAGCAAACATTGCTCCCCAATTAACCCTTTCATAGGTCAAGATGACAGACAACCCAGGCCCTCTGTCACTGTGCAAAGCTAGCATGGTTAAGATACCACAGGACGAGCTGACACTCATCCATGTCACCATAACTGTTTGTGACAATGACTATCAAATGAGGTGTTTTCTTCGCTGGACACACTGTGACAACACATATTGTAACCACAAACAAATCTCCCAGAACGAATATTCCACACAACCACATATCAACATTAAGTCTCCATTTTGTTTAAAATCCCCTCTAGCATCTTCCATTTGGGTGTCATCATCAGTAGCTGCAGTATGTCTGGTGTGTACTGTGTTGGAGGCTGTGGGGTGCCTGATGTTGTTGCCATCGGTGCAGTATGTATCATGTTTCACAGTGGGCTAGTGTGACTCAGTGGAAGAACTGGCTTACGTCCCACAGCACATTTTCCGGTCTCACAGATGTGTCCTCTGCTACTCAGAACATGGACTTACAATTAATTACCTCACAATTACCAAGCTACTCTGTACCTTGCAGTTACATTGATTGAATCCCTTATTAATTGTAAGAGAGATGCCATTTTTGATTTACTTTTATAATGTTGCCTGGCCCTGATTCAGGGGATTTGATCATGAAACGTGTTTAGTGATAGAAACTTTGACTGTGTCGATAAACTGTCTGTCTGTTGCTTTGAGCCACACAAACCTACTAATACTGTGCTACATGAAGAAATAATGAGAGGTCGTAGCTCTATCTTATAGAAAAATAACAGATGCATTTAGAGCAGCATTGAGTTGATGCTTGACTTGGTTCATGATTCTATTGGTAACTCACATCAAAGGAATTCACATTGTGGTCTGTATTCTATGTCAACTCAAAAATAAGATATTCTACACACAAATGTCCTGACCTTGATTACGGCTGTTGTGGCTGTTCAATTGTTCATTAAGGGGAGATTATCCATGGTGCATTGCCATAAGCAGCATCTTCAGGTTAAGGACAGGAGAGAACCCCTCTTCATATTCGTCATGCATAAAAGAACGAGGCCCTTTAAGAGCTTAAATGGTTCACATGCATCTAGTGAGTCTTCAGAGAGCCAAGCAGCTGTGCACAGGGATGCTTCTATCCATTAAGAGTTAATGGACTCACTTTCGCAAAAGGATGTTAAAGCCACAGTTCTCTGTGCTCATGGTGCTGTGTCTCCCCTCTATAAATAGCGACTGGCAGCAGAATGGCCCAATGCTATTTTACAGTCCTCCAGGTATCGGTTGCTGAATCTCAGCCATCTATGGTTGGTCAGGCTCCCCAAGCATATAGAGGTATAATAGTCTCAGCTCAGCTCCCTCCTCTGCTTCACAGATACTGTACTGTGATTAAATGCCGTGCCCTTATAATTACACTTCTTTACACGCCATTGCCCCGAATCTGAAATATTGCAGAGGAAATCAAACGTGACATAGTGAAGCCTGCCACGTTACATCACTCACACTAAATCCAGACTGTGAAATATCAATTCATTTGTTTGGAGGATGTACCCATATTTGTGCGACCAAATAGCATCAGTATACCATCCATTAAAATATGATTACTGTGTTTATATAACAGCCTCATAAATGTGTTTTACAGTATCTACGTTCAGAACTGTATCTCACTCGTGTCTAAAATCCAATATCACTTTAATACCCTGTAATACAATACAGCAGTAGGCTAATAAAGAAAGGAGTTCTGCTTCTTCTTCTTCACCGGTTACAGTGAGGCTCAGAAAGACAGAGTGACAAGGTAGCACCAGTCGGTCTCCCACAGCCCCCGGGAGTCTCAGCAGAGCAGCAGAGCCCATGGTGGAGGGAGCCCTGTGTGTCGCTATGAGACCCAGGGAGTGGACACTAACACTGGGCAAAGACTGGAATGCCTTCACGTGGACTTTACCAAACAATAGAGGGCGTAGATCTGACTTTGTGGATGGGGACCATCAAAGCGTGTCCTCATACACACATAATTCATCCATCAGATCAATTAATGAATGTACACTGAGTGTACAAAACATTAGGAACTCCTGCTCTTTCCATGACAGACTGACCAGGTGAATCCAGGTGAAGCCTATGATCCCTTATTGATGTTACTTGTTATATACACTTCAATCAGTGTAGATGAAGGGGCGGAGACAGATTAAAGAAGGATTTTTAAGCTTTGAGACATTTGAGACATGGATTGTCTGTGTGCCATTCAGAGGGTGAATGGGCAAGACAAAATATTTAAGTGCCTTTGAACAGGGAATGGTATTAGGTTCCAGGTGCACCGGTTTGAGTGTCCAATAACTGCAACGCTACTGGGATTTTTACGCTCAATAATTTCCCGTGTGTCCACCACCCAAAGGACATCCAGCCAACTTGACACAACTGTGTGAAAAATTGGTGTCAACATGGGCCAGCATCCCTGTGGAAAAATGTCAAACCTTGTAGAGTCCATACCCCAACGAATTGAGGCTGTTCTGAGGGCAAAAGGGGGTGCAACTCAATATTATGAAGGCATTCCTAATGTTTGGTACACTCATTGTACACTAGTAGTAAGCAGGGTTGGTGTCAATTCCATTTCAACAAAGTAAATTCAAGATTGAAACTGAAATACAATTTTTTTTCTCATAGAGAAGCATAAAATAGAATTAAAATTAGATTTGGAATTTCAGTTTACTTCCTAAATTGACTGAATTTAAATGGAATTGACACCAACCCTGGTAGTGGATTTCTCTAGTCTGCTTTGAGTGACTATTTTATTAGGCAGGTCAGTTAAGAACAAATTCTTATTTTCAATGATGGCCTAGGAACAGTGGGTTAACTGCCTTGTTCTGGGGCAGAACGACAGATTTTTATCTTGTCAGCTTGGGGATTTGATCTTGCAACCTTCCGGTTACAAGTCCAACTATTGCTGTACAATTTCATATTACAATCTTTCTGTATTCACAGTGCTAACAGTTCTTTAGCAGACACTCTTATCCAGAGTGACTTACATTTGTGCATTCATCTTAAAATAATTAGGTGAAACAACAACATATCACAATCGTAGCAAGTAGACTTTCCCTCAACAAAGTAGTTATCACACAAATGCAGTGCTTGCAGGAATAGACTAGTGGATTTTTATTAGCATTCTATAGGCCTATAACACGATCCAAAATTGCAAGTTTCGTCATTGAAACAATTATTGTCATAAAATATACCAATAGCTAGTAGTAGCTCAGCTCTGAGAACATGTGTTTGTGTAGAGGCTGTGTCTGATTGGTGTGCCCCCTCTGGGTGGCAGAAGTGATTCACTGGGATTGGCCATCCATCAGGGGCATGTCAGGGAAGGCAACCCTTAGCACGCAATGATGAGGAGGCTCACACATCCTTCATGTCAAGCAAATGATGCCTCCCTCAATCCTGCCCCTTGTGACTGTGTGTTCATCAAAGACTGAAAGACATAAACTTGGATGGCCCATAGAGAGACAATTGAAATCAACAAAATATTGAAACAAATTGGTGATAATCATTTGAAAGGTTATCCATCATATTGCGGGACAAGATATTATAACCTTCAAACATGTAGGCTGCACACAGATAGTGTAAATGTGTTTTGTTGGAACTTGTGTATATGTGTTGAGGTTATCAACACTCTGCTTTGAGCCAACAGTGGGATTCAGAAGCCTCAATTATGTAATAGAATGTCAACTCCACTGACACACAGAGAGAAACCAATGGGTCTAAATATTTCCAGGAAACAAAAGATGCTGTTTTACAATAAGGCAGATTGTATTTTGAGGGCAGAACACGAGTAATGACCTTTCCAAATATCAACACTGTCACTAAAAATGATATCAATGACAATGGTTGCCTATTAATTCACATGAGATGTAGAAGTGACACACACACACACACACAGGCACACACACACACACACATACCAGTGGAACGTTGACCTCTTTAATATGAAAGCCCGATGATTTGTTTGTTGTGTTTTAGCCAGAGAGAGACTATGGGCTTAACAGTCGTGAATCGTGCAGACTGTTTGGCAGGTTCTTCAACAGTCCAGTCCATTACGCTAGGAATGCATTACGCTGCTCTTCTTCACAACATAACAATACTTACATCCCAAACACTAAATATGCTACGATCAAAGAGTGTCAACAATCTGTGCATTCAGCAACCTATTTATCAATGAAGACAAATCATTCAAACCCAGCTGACTTCGCGGAGACTAAATAATTCCAATGTATCCATCAAATAATAATAATACAATACTAACACCAAACAGAACGATATAGCTAATATAGCTTATATTAGGAAACACCAAGCAAACACAACGATGCTCTGGTTTGCAGTAACATATTTTGCTCTGGTTTTCAATAGCATATTTATCTCGTTTCAATCCATTTTCTTAATCTGTACAAGTGAGAATCGTGTGCGTAAGGAAATGGTCTAAAAAAATATGAGCCCCCTAAATACTGTGAACAGAGTTATGTAAACACATGTGTTCGAAATAAACACTTTATTGCGATGCGTAAATGCGCCCATGCCCCTCATATTCGACATTGTGTAAAATGACAGACGCCCCCTTCCTCAAATCGTATTAAAATACATGTTCTCGAGTCACAGTAGTCTCCTAATTGGAACAATTAGCAAAACACTGTGTCTGACTGCGATTGTGTACAGTCTCGTGCATGGTCACATCTTCATCCTTACCGTTTTGAGCCGAGACGTAATGCAGCACCAAGTTTCCAAAAAGGACCACAGCCAACATTACAGCATTGGGCTGCATTCTTGGGGTTCGATGAGAGGACGAGGCAGGGACGAGACAAGGCGATTGTGGGAGATGAGATATTGATCGCGGGAATTATAGATCTGGTCTAAAAGTGCATAGCAGAGGGGATGCGGAGTTCTTTAGAATGATCTACGAAGGCTATAAAGGTAAGGTCCTCCTGAAAATAACGAAATGAAGGCAGCAAGGAATGGTCCAGGACAGGCCGATAGCTCCGTCAGGGATGCCGATGTAGTAGGGCCATAAACGGAGCCTCCTTCGTCGGATTGCGGAGGAGGTCTTTCGATGTCAGTGCGAGCGTCCACCGTTGTAGTTCCGAAGGATCAGAGATGCGCAGACCGATGCGCATTGGCGATCATAGAAACGAGGAGCCCAAAATAAAAGTGTACATTTTAAAAACAGTCATTCTGAACATGCGCGAATTATTGCCTATATCAATTTGATTACCTTTGCACATTTATTGAGTCAATCGTTTTTATTGACAGACAGTCTATGGACATATGGAATTTTAGCATCGAAATGTGGCGCAGGAAAGCTTGATCGCAAGACGCACATCCACAAACGCGAGCGCGGAAACACACACGCGCACACAGAGAAAGAAAGTGGCCACTTTCGGTGGTTTATCTCTAAGTAGACCTCTTGACCAATTACAATTATAGAGACACGCATAATTGCTATAATTGCAAGGAATTCAGGTAAATCATGCCTGAGGGTAAATAATTATAGGCTGTGGTTTAATCTTCCCAAATACCATGCCCCATCATAATACTGTAAATACATAGGAAACAGGTCACTGGGTGGTAACAACCCTGCCATAAACCACACATAGCAGCTAATTTCACCAGAAGACATAACCCAGGACACAGTGAACCCTGGTTACTGTACTGGACTGGACTGGACTGTGAATCAATCAGACTGACCCTAACTAACATGGCCTCCCATTAATCCCTGTATTCCAGAGCTGTGCAGTGGTGTTACATGGGCGACATCTAGTGGTTCATTATAGAAGCCAGAATTCAACTGAATCATACTGGGTATATTGTGTTGTGTGAACATTAGCAGTGGGTAAATAAATATAATGAATGGGTATATATTAATGATTTATTTTGTAAACAAGTGGAAAACACACTATGATAAATGAAAGGCCAGACTATGGCAACCCATTCAGTCAGTGTGTATACCGTACACATGTAATATCTATTTGAGGGACACTTTTTTAAGTAGTACTGTCCACAATCTGATTCTGTGGCCAAATATATCTGAGAAATTGATTCCAACTGCTGCCGCACAACAGTATCCACCGGCCATTGCACTGTGAGTATTTGTGTGCTAGAAGAAGTATTGTAAATGGCTCGTCTTCTCACCCAATGGCAGAACAAACTGGACTTCCCTCCACTTTACTCTCCACCCTCTAGTTTATCTGTGGAAGAGTACGTTTAAAATGTAACCCCATCTGAAACCCCCCACTGGCCAATCAGCTAGGGAAAGGTCAGAGCCGATGACACACCCTCCTTTGTTCAAAACCAATGAGAGAGGAAGTGGGGCATTTTGCCCGAGGGAAAAACTTACCCCTAGAACTGTTAATCACGCATCACTTAACTGTTGCCAATGTGTTCACAACGGTACACCCTCTGTTGGGCTTTTTACCTCTACTACTCTCATTTCTTGGTATATTTAGTATGGATAGTAGACAACAATGGCTTACCAGACTGAAAAATGAACTTAGCAACAGTCCTCTGGTCTCAAATGTGGCTTTTGGATTTATCCTCATGGGACTAGAGAAGCTGGTGGAGCTGGAGTTTGAGTGTCCTTGCAATCCTAAATGGAACGGAGTGTTTTCATCTGCCTTCTTCATCATTCCTGCTGTCATGGCCTTCACGTTGATGCTGATCATTCAAGGATGCAGGTGCGATACGTGGTGCCAGAAGACTGTGTCTTTTTCCAGTTTTGTCCCTGCAATCGTCTGGCTGATCTTGTTGTTCCTCGATGGCCAGTACTTTGCTTGTGCAATGACAGACTGGAAGGGCAGATTTGTCATAGTTGATAAAGCAGCACCGCAGAAATGGTGTGAGCCAACTAGTGAGGGAGATGTCACACCGCAAGAACTAATGCTCCGCTCGCAGCAGCTATTTGTTGTGTCTCAGGTGAGTCTCATTTCATGCATATCACATGCATACTACATTGTTACATGCATATGTTTCATTATATGAGGTGGAATGAGGAGCTCGGGGCCATGTGTATCAAACGATTCAAAGAGGGAGAGCTGATCTAGAATCAGGTTCCCCCGTCCATGTAATCTTATTCATTAAGATCTAAAAGGCTAAACTGATCCTAAGTCAGCACTCCTACTTGGAAACACTTGATACATATGGCCCCTAGCTCCTTATGTTACTGCACAGCTCTCACCTGTTACAAATCACTCTACCTATGTGGAGTGACGGAGTTGTGGGTTATCAATGACAAAGATGTCTAGTCTATGCATTGCAGTCACATTTAGGATGTTATTCACCTTATTCAATCTTTATTTCTGCCCCCTGATGTATCAGGTTCTAGGTATATTTCTTCTCATAATCATCTGTGTGGGACTCATAGTGTATGTTATCAGAGAGAGCTGCCATCAGGAGTCTGAGATGCAGGATGCAGACGTAGCGGAGCTCACCGTGCTCAGGATGAGCTCTCTGAGAACCAGGACAACGTGAGAGGACAGGCTCCTCCACCCCACCCATCCTCTCACCTGGCTGGCCTGCCCGCTGAGGCAGCTCTCAGATGGTTCTGATGGCTCTGAGGCCCTTGCCATAGCCCATGCCTTGTGTAGAGACTTTGTAAATTACCTGAATTGACAGCTTTGTTTGAAAGTACTCTTTCTATTTGTAAATAAGGATTTATTTGGGGGGGGATTTCTTTTACCATTTTTGGGATTTACCTTTTGCATTTTCAATGACCCCATCATTCAGAGAGTGGGTGCATTTCATGAAACTAATGACAGAAATGCCCACAAACGGTTGCATGCGGCACCCATGGAATGTATATGAGAGCAACATACGTGTAAACCATGAACATAGGTGTAAACCATGAACATAGGTGTAAACCATGAACATAGGTGTAAACCATGAACATAGGTGTATACCATGAACATAGGTGTAAACCATGAACATAGGTGTAAACCATGAACATAGGTGTAAACCATGAACATAGGTGTATACCATGAACATAGGTGTAAACCATGAACATAGGTGTAAACCATGAACATAGGTGTATACCATGAACATAGGTGTAAACCATGAACATATAGGTGTAATACCATGAACATAGGTGTATACCATGAACATAGGTGTAAACCATGAACATAGGTGTAAACCATGAACATAGGTGTATACCATGAACATAGGTGTAAACCATGAACATAGGTGTAAACCATGAACATATACCATGATACATAGGTGTAAACCATGAACATAGGTGTAAACCATGAACATAGGTGTATACCATGAACATAGGTGTAAACCATGAACATAGGTGTAAACCATGAACATAGGTGTATACCATGAACATAGGTGTAAACCATGAACATAGGTGTAAACCATGAACATAGGTGTATACCATGAACATAGGTGTAAACCATGAACATAGGTGTAAACCATGAACATAAACCATGAACATAGGTGTATACCATGAACATAGGTGTAAACCATGAACATAGGTGTATACCATGAACATAGGTGTATACCATGAACATAGGTGTAAACCATGAACATAGGTGTAAACCATGAACATAGGTGTAAACCATGAACATAGGTGTATACCATGAACATAGGTGTATACCATGAACATAGGTGTAAACCATGAACATAGGTGTATACCATGAACATAGGTGTATACCATGAACATAGGTGTAAACCATGAACATAGGTGTAAACCATGAACATAGGTGTATACCATGAACATAGGTGTAAACATGAACATGTAAACATAGGTGTAAACCATGAACATAGGTGTAAACCATGAACATAGGTGTATACCATGAACATAGGTGTAAACCATGAACATAGGTGTATACCATGAACATAGGTAAACCATGAACATAAACCATGAACATAGGTGTATACCATGAACATAGGTGTATACCATGAACATAGGTGTAAACCATGAACATAGGTGTAAACCATGAACATAGGTGTATACCATGAACATAGGTGTATACCATGAACATAGGTGTAAACCATGAACATAGGTGTATACCATGAACATAGGTGTAAACCATGTGCAGGCTTTTCTTTCATTATCATCAACCGCATTTGGCCCAGCAACAGTGGGGATCCACTTACACACTGTCATGTCATGGACCTTCCTTCAATGAAATATACGTTTATACAGTCATACAGTCAATTTTATACTAACTGGTTGAGCCAGTTTTAATTTGTTGCTTCATGATGTCAGTACCTCATGTATATTTTCTACTTAAGACATTTTGACTAATTTCAGACCCAGTTCTAGGTCTAATAGAATGTACAGTACCAGTCAAAAGTTTGGACACACCTATTCATTCCATGGTTTTTCTTAATTTTTAATATTTTCTACATTGTAAAATAATAGTGAAGATTTCAAAAATATTTGACCAAGAAGGAGAGTAATGGAGTGCTACATCAGATGGCCTGGCCTCCACAATCACCCGACCTCAACCCAATTGAGATGGTTTGGGATAAGTTGGACCGCAGAGTGAAGCAAAAGCAGCTAACAAGTGCTTAGCATATGTGGGAACTCCTTCAAGACGGTTGGAAAAGCATTCGAGGTGAAGCTGATTGAGAGAATGACAAGAGTTTGCAAAGCTGTCATCAAGGCAAAGGGTGGCTACTTTGAAGAATCTAAAATATATTTTGATTTGTTTAACACTTTTTGGTTACTACATGATTTCATATCTGTTATTTCATAGTTTTGATGTATTTGCTGTTATTCTAAAATGTAGGAAATAGTTTTAAAAAATAAGAAAAACCCTTGACTGAGTAGGTGTATCCAAAATTGTGTCTGGTACTGTATCTGACGGCCATTTTGCAGCTGGCCTGGGCTACGCTGCACTTCACTTCCTATGGTTCCCATTCTGGCCATCTGCAGGTATATACTAAAGGACTGGTCTTTACCCTGGCTGGGAGGTGTACCTCTCTGGACTGGCTTTCTCATTCTGTTGTGAGGCCCATCCCATCACTCCCAGACCACTGACTTCCAGGCTCAAACCTAGGCCCAGCTAAACTACATACAGTAGTTGACATTATTCAGAGAAAGGGGATATCTCTCATACTAAGCAGAATATGTACATGTAGCACTGTTGAAAAGGAGTCGTGTTATGTGTCGTCTCATGTGTAACACTGGATATTAGGTTTAACCAGGGACAAATTAAAATGTAACAACTGGTCTGTCTGTACAATGCATTTGTTATAACATAAATTATTTATTTAATGAAAAAAGCTCAGGCTTTTGTACAGTTCTGTAACACATGCAGAATACAATATTGACTATTACTATCAAAACAGAAGTTATGCCATAATTTACATGATGAAATATAATACATGTGAAATGTTTTTGGCTGCAGATGTAATAAAACAACGCTATTATCCATCACTGTCAAGTAGGCAACTATCCATTATGCTAAGAAGTGGTATCAATCTCTCTTGCCAGTAAATAATGTATTTACATTTTTTCTTTCTCAATGAAATTTGTATTTTATTTTATTGTATTTCACCTTTATTTAACCAAGTAGGCTAGTTAAGAACAAGTTCTCATTTACAACTGCGACCTGCCCAAGATAAAGCAAAGCAATTCGACACATACAACAACACATGGAATTAACAAACATACAGTCAATAATACAGTGGGAAAAGTCTATATACAGCGTGTGCAAATGAGGTAGGATAAGGGAGGTAAGGCAATAAATAGGCCATGGTGGCGAAGTAATTACAATATAGCAATTAAACACTGGAATGGTAGATGTGCAGAAGATTAATGTGCAAGTAGAGATACTGGTGTGAAAAGGAGCAAGATAAATAAATACAGTATGGGGATGGGGTAGTTGGATGGGCTATTTACAGATGGGCTATGTACAGGTGCAGTGATCTGTGAGCTGCTCTGACAGCTGGTGCTTAAAGCTAGTGAGGGAGATATGAGTCTCCAGCTTCAGTGATTTTTGAAGTTCGTTCCAGTCATTGGAAGCAGAGAACTGGAAGGAAAGGCAGCCAAAGTAAGAATTGGCTTTGAGGGTGACCAGTGAGATATACAGTGCCTTGCGAAAGTATTCGGCCCCCTTGAACTTTGCGACCTTTGCCACATTTCAGGCTTCAAACATAAAGATATAAAACTGTATTTTTTGTGAAGAATCAACAACAATTGGGACACAATCATGAAGTGGAACGACATTTATTGGATATTTCAAACTTTTTTAACAAATCAAAAACTGAAAAATTGGGCGTGCAAAATTATTCAGCCCCTTTACTTTCAGTGCAGCAAACTCTCTCCAGAAGTTCAGTGAGGATCTCTGAATGATCCAATGTTGACCTAAATAACTAATGATGATAAATACAATCCACCTGTGTGTAATCAAGTCTCCATATAAATGCACCTGCACTGTGATAGTCTCAGAAGTCCGTTAAAAGCGCAGAGAGCATCATGAAGAACAAGGAACACACCAGGCAGGTCCGAGATACTGTTGTGAAGAAGTTTAAAGCCGGATTTGGATACAAAAAGATTTCCCAAGCTTTAAACATCCCAAGGAGCACTGTGCAAGCGATAATATTGAAATGGAAGGAGTATCAGGCCACTGCAAATCTACCAAGACCTGGCCGTCCCTCTAAACTTTCAGCTCATATAAGGAGAAGACTGATCAGAGATGCAGCCAAGAGGCCCATGATCACTCTGGATGAACTGCAGAGATCTACAACTGAGGTGGGAGACTGTCCATAGGACAACAATCAGTCGTATATTGCACAAATCTGGCCTTTATGGAAGTGGCAAGAAGAAAGCCATTTCTTAAAGATATCCATAAAAAGTGTTGTTTAAAGTTTGCCACAAGCCACCTGGGAGACACACCAAACATGTGGAAGAAGGTGCTCTGGTCAGATGAAACCAAAATTGAACCTTTTGGCAACAATGCAAAACGTTATGTTTGGCGTAAAAGCAACACAGCTCATCACCCTGAACACACCATACCCACTGTCAAACATGGTGGTGGCAGCATCATGGTTTGGGCCTGCTTTTCTTCAGCAGGGACAGGGAAGATGGTTAAAATTGATGGGAAGATGGATGGAGCCAAATACAGGACCATTCTGGAAGAAAACCTGATGGAGTCTGCAAAAGACCTGAGACTGGGACGGAGATTTGTCTTCCAACAAGACAATGATCCAAAACATAAAGCAAAATCTACAATGGAATGGTTAAAAAATAAACATATCCAGGTGTTAGAATGGCCAAGTCAAAGTCCAGACCTGAATCCAATCGAGAATCTGTGGAAAGAACTGAAAACTGCTGTTCACAAATGCTCTCCATCCAACCTCACTGAGCTCGAGCTGTTTTGCAAGGAGGAATGGGAAAAAATTCAGTCTCTCGATGTGCAAAACTGATAGAGACATACCCCAAGCGACTTACAGCTGTAATCGCAGCAAAAGGTGGCGCTACAAAGTATTAACTTAAGGGGGCTGAATAATTTTGCACGCCCAATTTTTCAGTTTTTGATTTGTTAAAAAAGTTTGAAATATCCAATAAATGTTGTTTCACTTCATGATTGTGTCCCACTTGTTGTTGATTCTTCACAAAAAATACAGTTTTAGATCTTTATGTTTGAAGCCTGAAATGTGGCAAAAGGTCGCAAAGTTCAAGGGGGCCGAATACTTTCGCAAGGCACTGTACCTGCTGGAGTGTGTGCTACGGCTGCGTGCTGCTATGGTGACCAGTGAGCTGAGATACGCCGGGGCTTTACCTAGCAGAGACTTGTACATGACCTGGAGTCAGTGGGTTTGGTGTTGAGTATGAAGCGAGGGCCAGCCAACGAGAGTACACAGGTCGCAGTGGTGGGTAGTATATGGGGCTATGGTGACAAAACGGATGGCACTGTGAGAGACTGCATCCAATTTGTTGCGTAGAGTGTTGGAGACTAGTTTGTAAATGACATCGCCGAAGTCAAGGATCGGTAGGCGTAGAGGTGTCGTCTGCGTAGAGGTGGATCAGAGAATCACCAGCAGTAAGAGCGACATCATTGATGTATACAGAGAAGAGAGTTGGCCAGAGAATTTAACCCTGTGGCACCCCCATAGAGACTGCCAGATGTCCGGACAACAGGCCCTCCGATTTGACACATTGAACTCTATCAGAGAAGTAGTTGGTGAACCAGGCGAGGTAATCATTTGAGAAACCAAGGCTGTTGAGTCTGCCGATAACAATGTGGAGATTGACATAGTCGAAAGCCTTGGCCAGGTCAAGGAATACAGCTGCACAGTAATGTCTCTTATCGATGGCGGTTATGATATCGTTTAGGACCTTGAGCGTGGCTGAGGTGCACCCATGACCAGCTCTGAAACCAGATTGCATAGCGGAGAAGGTACGGTGGGATTCGAAATGGTAGGTAATCTGTTTGTTAACTTGGCTTTCGAAGACCTTAGAAAGGCAGGGTAGGATAGATATAGGTCTGTAGCAGTTTGGTTCTAGAGTGTCTCCCCCTTTGAAGAGAGGGATGACTGCGGCAGCTTTCCAATCTTTGGGAATCTCAGACGATACGAAAGAAAGAGGTTGAACAGGTTAGTAATAGGGGTTGCAATAATTTCGGCAGGTGATTTTATAAAGAGAGGGTCCAGATTGTCTAGCCCGGCTAATTTGTAGGGGTCCAGATTTTGCAGCTCTTTCAGAACATCAGCTATCTGGACTTGGGTGAAGGAGAAATGGGGGAGGCTTGGGCGAGTTGCTGTGGGGGGTGCAGGGCTGTTGACCGGAGTAGGGGTAGCCAGGTGGAAAGCATGGCCAGCCATAAAAAAATGCTTATTGAAATTCTCAATTATGGTGGATTTATCAGTGGTGACAGTGTTTCCTAGCCTCGGTGCAGTGGGCAGCTGGGAGGAGGTGCTCTTATTCTCCATGGACTTTACAGTGTCCCAGAACTTTTTTGAGTTTGTGCTACAGGATGCAAATTTCTGCTTGAAAAAGCTAGCCTTAGCTTTCCTAACTGCCTGTGTATATTGGTTCCTAACTTCCCTGAAAAGTTGCATATCACGGGGGCTATTCGATGCTAATGCAGAATGCCACAGGGTGTTTTTTTGCTGGTCAAGGGAAGTCAGGTCTGGAGAGAACCAAGGGCTATCTATATCTGTTCCTGGTTCTAAATTTTTTAATGGGGCATGCTTATTTAAGATGGTGAGGAAGGCACTTTTAAAGAATAACCAGGAATCTTCTACTGACGGGATGAGGTCAATATACTTCCAGGAAACCCGGGCCAGGTCGATTAGAAAGGTCTGCTCACTGAAGTGTTTTAGGGAGCATTTGACAGTGATGAGGGGTGGTCGTTTGACTGCAGACCCATTACGGATGCAGGCAATGAGGCAGTGATTGCTGAGATTGGTTGAAAACAGCAGAGGTGTATTTGGGGTGCAAGTTGGTTAGGATGATATTTATGAGGGTGCCTGTGTTTACGGACTTGGGGTTGTACCTGGTGGGTTCATTGATCATTTGTGTGAGATTGAGGGCATCAAGCTTAGATTGTAGGATGACCGGGGTGTTAAGTATGTCCCAGTTTAGGTCACCTAGCAGCACAAACTCTGAAGATAGATGGGGGGCAATCAATTCACATATGGTGTCCAGGGCACAGCTGGGGGCAGAGGGTGGTCTATAGCAAGCGGCAACAGTGAGAGACTTGTTTCTGGAAAGGTGGATTTTTAAAAGTAGAAGCTCGAATTGTTTGGGTAGTAAGACAGAACTCTGCAGGCTATCTCTGCAGTAGATTGCAACACCGCCCCCTTTGGCAGTTCTATTTTGTTGGAAAATTTTATAGTTAGGGATGGAAATTTCAGGGTCTTTGGTGGTCTTCCTAAGCCAGGATTCAGACATGGCTAGGACCTCTGGGTTGGCAGAGTGTGTTAAAGCAGTGAATAAAACAGACTTAGGGAGGAGGCTTCTAATGTTAACGTGCATGAAACCAAGGCTTTTACGGTTACAGAAGTCAACAAATGAGAGCACCTGGGGAATCGGTGTGGAGCTAGGCACTGCAGGGCCTGTATTAACCTCTACATCACCAGAGGAACAGAGGAGGAGTAGGATAAGGGTACAGCTCAAGGCTATAAGAACTGGTCGTCTAGTACGTTTGGAACAGAGAGTAAAAGGAGCAGGTTTCTGGGCGCAATAGAATAGATTCAAGGCATAATGTACAGACAAAGGTATGGTAGGATGTGAGTACATTGGAGGTAAACCTAGGCATTGAGTAATGATGGGAGAGATATTGTCTCTAGAGACGTTTAAATCAGGTGATATCACCGCATATGTGGGAGGTAGAACTAAATGGTTGGTTAAGGCATATTCAGCAGGGCTAGAGGCTATACACTGAAATAAGACAATCACTAACCAGGACAGTAATGGACAAGGCATATTGATATTAGGGAGAGGCATGCATAGCTGAGTGATCATAGGGGTCCAGTGAGTGGTTGGGCTGGCTGGAGACACGACGATTCAGACAGCTAGCAGGCCGGGGCTAGCAAACTAGCAGAAGGGCCTTAGAGGGACATTGCGATGGAGGAAAGTCTGTTTTAGCCTCGTGCGGTGACGTTGATAGACCAGTCGTGATGGATTAGTAGGTTTCGCCCAAGTCGCAGAGGGGTCCAAGTTCAATTGGCAAAATAGGTATAGTGGCCCAAGAAATTGGCCAATGGATCTATTCAGCTAACAGTCCAATATGCTCAAGACAGCTAGCGGGCCACGGCTAGCAAGCCAGCAGATGGGCATTCAGTGGACCTGTTGGAAAATAAACCCTTGGGCAGATAGAACGTCGGTAGTCCAGTCGTGATGGATAAGCAGGACTTCGTTGAGTAAAAGGGCCCAGGCCAATTGGCAAAATAGGTATAGTGGCCCAAGAAATTGGCCAATAGGCCTATTAGCTAACAATCCGATATGCTGAAAGTTTCCCTCCCTCCATTTGTGTATTAGTCTTGACACAAATGAGCGAAACAATTCCTCATCAGCTCCACCTGGAATATCAATTGTGATTGAACTGTAGTGAGAGGATGTTTCTTTGATGTACCAGCTGTCTGATGGCCGTACTACTGACACACTTCAATAATGACCTTCATGTTGACCCAGTGGCTGCCGTCTTGAGGAAACACCAGGACTTTCCCACCATGGACAGCAGGAATAGAGAGGGTCAACAGGGTAACAATGAAGATACCAGGGAGACACATCTTCACTAGCTGCTTCACATAAAATAAGGTCAAATAAATCTCATGAAATTATGTTTTAACATGAGAAGAATTAACCTGTTGAAACTCTAGGGGCGCAATTTCATTTTTGGATGAAAAACGTTCCGGTTTTAAACAAGATATTTTGTCACAAAAAGATGCTCGACTATGCATATAATTGATAGCTTTCGAAAGAAAACACTCTGACGTGTCCAGAACTGCAAAGATATTTTCTGTGCGTGCCCTAGAACGTGAGCTTCAGGCAAAACCAAGATGAGACGGCATCCAGGAAATGAGCAGGATTTTTGAGGCTCTGTTTTCCATTGTCTCCTTATATGGCTGTGAATGCGAGAGGAGTAAGTCTGCCCTTTCTGTCATTTCCCCAAGGTGTCTGCAGCATTGTGACGTATTTGTAGTCATATCATTGGAAGATTGACCATAAGAGACCACATTTACCAGGTGTCCGCCCGGTGTCCTGCGCCGAAATTGGTGCGCAAAAGTCAGCTGCAAGTATTTTTCCACAGAATTCAGAGGAGAATGCAGGCTTCCACGAACGATATATCAATGAAGAGATATGTGAAAAAACACCTTGAGGATTGATTCCAAACAACGTTTGCCATGTTTCGGTCGATATTATGGAGTTAATTCGGAAAAAGTTTGACGTTGTAGGTGACTGAATTTTCGGTTCGTTTCGGTAGCCAAATGTGATGTACAAAACGGAACGATTTCTCCTACACACAGACACTTTCAGGAAAAACTGTGCATTTGGTATGTAACTGAGAGTCTCCTCATTGAAAACATCCAAAGCTCTTCAAAGATAAATGATTTTATTTATTTGGTTATCTGGTTTTTGTGAAAATGTTGCGTGCTAAATGCTACTCAAAATGCTAAGCTAGCTTAGCATACTCTTACACAAATTAGTCAATTGCTATGGTTCAAAAGCATATTTTGAAAATCTGAGATGACAGTGTTGTTAAGAAAAGGCTAAGCTTGAGAGCAGGCGCATTATTTTCATTTTATTTGCGATTTTCAGAAATCGTTAACGTTGCGTTATGCTAATGAGCCTGAGGCTTTAGTCACGATCCCGGATCCGGGATGGGGAGTTTCAAGAGGTTAAAACAGGCCTATTTTTTTTCTTCTTTAGGCTACAAATAAGTCTACACTATACAGAATATTGATTGGCCTACTTTAAAGTTTAGTCAAGTTATGTCAAAAGGTTGATTACGTAATACAGTATAATCTTTCACTCTGAGAGATGTTTTTTTTTAAGTCTAGACATCTGCGTTGCCCCATCCGCAATTTTCAAACGCTCCGGTTTTTCAAGAGAGGACACATGTCTGTATAGGGAATGGGCGCGTTCGAGCTGATCACTCTTGTCAAGTCGGTCACCGCCTTATTGCATTTTAGGGATAACAAGTTTTGACCGCAAATTTCTGCAGTTACTCTTCACCAACCTCATCCTACAGCCATCGCCTCCATTATCAACCACTCATTGGGGTGTTTTTGTTTGACCCACAGCAAACGTGACCAAAGACATGACAAAAACAGGCAACTTTGCCGCTATTCATGCCAAACAGTGGGTATATACAAAATAATTATATTTGAGGCTCTCTCAATTGATTGTAGGCCTACAATGTACATACATATGATTTCGATTT
This sequence comes from Oncorhynchus masou masou, assembly GCF_036934945.1. NCBI lineage: Eukaryota > Metazoa > Chordata > Actinopteri > Salmoniformes > Salmonidae > Oncorhynchus > Oncorhynchus masou. Next base: position 35,782,230 of record NC_088213.1, read on the forward strand.
GTGATATGGGGGTTGGAGACATTCTATTTCAACATTATAAAGAAAAACGTTTATAATGGCAACTGCCATGCTGATCTGCGCCTTGCTATTGGAAAACTATTTTACTGTCCGACTTTTCAGTTGTTGCAGATGAACCTTCCCCGACTTCACTCCGCGTCTTTCGTCTACAGTCGGTTGCTTTAGCCTTATAGACGGTGGAACTCCCCTGCCTGCTTTCGGGACTTTAACCATCTCTGGACCCACACAGACCTGCGCTTTCGGCGGGGCTGGTCCCGGTCCAAAAGCGCGATCAAGACCACCTTCCTCAACGTTGGTCTCATTGTTGAAAGAGCCTACTCTGCTATCTTGACTATTTATTATTGCATTTCGCTCCAAAACTGCATTTTGGAGGGAAATTATATTTTAGGCTCTCACAATTAATGTGTGGATGTCATCGAATAAATAATAGACTTGACAAATAAATTAATAAAAAAATGTGAAGAAATTATGCAATCCAATTTTTTTACGTAATCGCACATTTTACTGAATATGTGTGCAACAAAAAAAATCTACATTCGTATTTTGCTACTTTCTGACAAGTCTACGCATACAATTTAGTGCATACATTCGATTTACACAGAACGCACTGCAACTGCCACTGCAACGCAATGCTGCTAGGCAAATGCAGCATTCCATTGGAAGTGAATGTACTTCTGGTGTATCGAAACGCAATGACACAGTCGGTGTGTTCGAAGCGTAATTCAAGAGCTTCAACTGTTTGGAGAGGTATTCCGAAGTTACTTTCGTCTGGATCGAAGCCAGTTCGATCACCTGCTCCAGATGGTTGGAGCCAGGACCACCCGGATGGATACCAACTACCGGGAATCCATCAGCCCAGCTGAACGCCTGGCGATTTGTCTCCGGTAAGCTACATTCTATTAAATATTTAAATCATTTGATACCATAATTGATTGATATTTGATACATTGTTTTTATGTGCAACCTAGCTAGCTAAAGGGCTCTCTAGTTAATAGTCCCTATTTGACATCAGATGTACTTTTACAGAATGTTCATTAGGATTATAACTTTTCCCAAAGTTGGTGTATAATCCTTTTTTAATTATGCAATGTTACCAAATGAAAAGAAAGGTGTCTTCTGCCCTGATGAAGGTAGGCTCGTCTTCTCCAGGACCCATTGTTGTTCAAGACAGTTACAGTCATTCATTACATTCTTATTGGACTCACATACACTCTTAGAGAGAAAGGTTCCAGAAGTTTCCTTCTGCTTGCCCCATAGGATAACCATTTCTGGTTCCAGGTATAATACTTAATACATGGAACCCAATAGGGTTCTACTTGGAACCAAAAGGGGTACTACCTGGAACCTAAAATGGATCTCCTATGGGGACAGCCAGAGAACCCTTTTAAGTAGATAGTACCTGTAGAAAAGGCCCATGGAGTTGGTGGAATAATCCTTTAATTCATTACCATTTACTCAGCTGGGCCAGGGGCGCTTTAATTAGGTCAGGTGGAAATGTCCGACAGATCTCAACTCCATAAAAGGAGGAAATTGCCATCGCCTGATCTCGCTGCTTTCTCTCTATCTGATCCAGAAGTTCTGTGCGTCCATGAATCCACGTAAGTCCACCGACTCTTACCTTTCATCTGAATTATCTGTGGCGATCGGGAGAGTGGGCCATTCAGTTACTGTTTATAGTTATCACCGCGGAGCGCGGCTTGGAGCGCACGCTTCAAACATATTGTGTAATGTGAATTGTCAATGATTACGTCCCTACGGATCCTCATAGGCCAATGCAATCAATATGGTTCATGTGTATTGAAATTAATCATATGGACACATGAAGACAATTGAAAGAGTGAAATGAGAAACATCATTGTTTGCTAACTTTGTTTGTTTCACCTTCAGGAAACAGGGACGTGGCCTATAACATCACCAATGCCTTCACGGCAGATGGCTTGAATCTCGCAGAGCACTCCTGCCCGGTGAGTGTTCTACAGAAACAATATCCTCATCTACGAGGATTACCACTTCCTAACCTGGCCAGAGTAGCGCCACTTATCCTGATTGGGTCAGACCACCCACATCTCGTCACCCCGACTGAGCCTATACGAGCTGGACCAGAAGGAGGGCCCATTGCTGTCCATACATCCTTGGGTTGGGCTGTGCAAGATCCATCCCATCTACTTCTCTCCACCCAAGCTGTACAGTCACAGCAAGTCCTCTTCACCAGAAGCAATCCAGATGCAGTCACTGACCTCCTTTGGAATGTTGAGATGCTCTGGAAGTTGGACACCTTCTCCAACCGGAAGCTACAGGAGGTCACTCGCTTGAAACATGACTCCTATGCATTAGACCTCCTGGAGAAGAGCACCACCACCACTGAAATGGATGGCATTCGCAGGTATGCAACCCCACTGCTACGGGTGCCCAACCATCCTCCTCTGGCAACCACGACACGGGCTGTACTCCCACTACTGCGTGGAACGGAGCGACGCCTGGTGAAGAATCCTGAGCTTGCAGAAGTTCATAACCGAGAGATTCATAACCTTGTGAAGGCAGGCTACGTCACTGAAGTGACAGCAGATGAAGAGGGAAACGCACTCCGTGAATCCTGGTATATCCCTCACCATGTTATCCAGCAACTTGGTGGGAAGTATAGACTTGTCTTCAACTGTTCATTCCAAGCTGCTGGTCAAAGCCTGAATGACTGTCTACTCCCCGGACCAACCTTAGGTCCTTCCTTGCTCGGTGTCCTTCTCCGGTTCCGGCAGCACTCTACAGCCATCAGTGGAGACATCAAAGCCATGTTTCATCAGATTTGTTTACTGCCTTCCGACACCACACTGCTCCGGTTCATATGGCGAGATATGGAACAAGATGCAGAGCCCACAATCTATGAATGGCAGGTACTCCCATTTGGCACCACCTGCAGTCCTTGCAGTGCCATATACGCTCTGCAGAGACACGCACGGGAGCATCCAGACAGTGACCCAGAAGTATTGAATTCAGTGGAAAATGCCTTCTATGTGGATAACTGCTTACAGAGCATCCCATCCACGGCTGAAGCGAAAGCACTCCTTGATAAAGTATGGAATCTCCTGTCCAAAGGGGGATTTGAGGTCCGACAGTGGGCTAGTAACAGAGCGGAGGTTATCCAGCACCTCCCGCCACAAGCTAGGTCCAGTAGCAGTGAACTATGGCTAACGCAGTCGGGTGCTAACCCAGAAGAGCCTACTCTAGGGCTGAGGTGGAGCTGCATACCGGATACCCTGGGGTATAAGCACCGCTCATCCCCGAGTACCGAAACCCCCACTCTGCGCACCATCTATCGGACCCTGGCCAGTCAATACGATCCCCTTGGGTATATCCTGCCATACACAACACGTGCCAAAGTCTTAGTCCAGGACCTGTGGCAGACCAAGAGGGACTGGGATGAACCAATCCACCCGGCTGAGCTAGTGGAACGATGGATCTGTTGGGAAACGGAGTTAACAGAGCTCTCTGATGTCCAAATGCAAAGATGTTATGTACCATCCTGTGCTGACCAACCGGGATCATGCCTGGAACTGCATGTGTTCTGTGACGCTTCGGAGCGAGCGTATGGGGCGGTTTCCTATCTTAGAGTGGAGGATAAGGCAGGCCACACCCATGTCTCCTTTGTCATGGCCAGGTCCAGGGTCGCACCCAAGAAGCAGTTGTCAATGCCTAGGCTGGAACTCAGTGCTGCCCTTTCCGGAGCCCAGTTGGCCTCTACCTTGCGAGCCGAGCTCACCTTGTCAATCCAAAGGGTCATCTACTGGAGTGATTCGACCACTGTATTGACCTGGCTCAAGTCTGAGTCCTGCAGGTATAAGGTGTTCGTCGGAACTCGCATTGCGGAAATCCAAGACCTAACAGAATTCCAGGACTGGAGGTATGTTAATAGCATAAACAATCCTGCTGATGACATTACTAGAGGTAAAACCCTTCAGGAACTGGCTCAACCCCATCGCTGGAGCTTGGGACCACCATTCTTGTCCCAACCAGAGAACGAGTGGCCAACAGCCCCCAGGCATACGGCCCCTCCGCAACCAACTGAAGCTCATGAGTTAAGGAAGTCCGCCCAATGCTACAGCATTTCTACGGAACCAACAACGGCTCTCCCTGACCTAACACAATGCCAAACACTGCCGGATCTGATCACCGCCACAAACCAGACCTCAGATGGGGCTTCTATACCCACCTCCCTCGCGGCAGAGATGCTACTCCTCCAGCAAGCACAAGCGGTTAGCTTCCCTGAGGAGTTAAAAGCTCTGAAAGCCGGTAGGGAAGTGGCTAAGGACAGCCGTCTTCTCTCTCTTGCCCCAGAATATGATCCAATCCTTGGAGTGATCAGAGTCGGAGGGAGGCTGCGCCAAGCAGAGGTTTTGGACCCAGATGCTATCCACCCAATTATCCTTGACTCCAGACACCCTCTTACCAGGCTCCTCATCAAGAGTTATGATGAGCGGCTTCTCCATCCAGGGACTGAGAGGGTCTATGGGGAGATGAGTCTGAAGTACTGGATAATTGGAGGACGGGGAGCCATTCGTAAGCACCAATACGCCTGCGTAGAATGTCAGAGATGGCGGGCCGGAGCTACGGTGCCCAAAATGGCAGATTTACCCCTGCTCGCTTGCGCCTCCTTAAACCACCCTTCTGGTCAACACGAGTAGATTGCTTTGGCCCCTTGATGATCAAGTTAGGTCGTCGTGTGGAAAAGCGCTGGGGCATTCTATTCAAGTGTTTGACAACCAGATGTGTCCACCTGGACCTACTGGAGAGTTTGGATACAGAAGACTTTCTCATGGCCCTACGGCGGTTTATCTCCCGACGGGGGAACCCTACAAGATCCTGGCTGACAGAGGTACGAACTTCAAGGCAGGAGAAGCCAGGTTGGAGGAAGCCTTCCAAGCCATGGAACCCAGCCTCCAGGGTCAGCTGATGGACCAACAAATCTCATTAAAATTTAACCCTCCAGGCGCTCCTCATTTTGGAGGAACATGGGAGCGAGAGATCAAATCTGTAAAGACGGCCTTACGCGTCGTACTAGGGGACCAAACTGTCACTGAAACTGTCTTGACGACCGTCCTGATAGAGGTGGAAGGGATTCTGAATTCCAAACCCTTGGGATATATCTCTGCAGACATCGCTGACCCCGATCCGGTCACACCGAATATGCTCTTGATGGGACTCCGAGATGCGTCACTTCCTCAAGCCATGTATGCTGATACCAACCTCGTAGGCAGACGCCGGTGGCGACACAGCCAAATCTTAGCTGACCATTTTTGGGATTACCTACCAAGTCTACAACACAGAGGGAAATGGCGGAGAGAAATGGCCAGCCTGGAAACTGGCCAAGTAGTAATGATGGTGGACCCTCAGCTGCCTCGAGCCTCCTGGCCGGTGGGCCGTATAACTAAGACCATTCCTGGGACCGATGGTTCAGTGGAGATCCAGGTGAAGAACCGGATATATATCCGGCCAGTTGCCTGACTAATTCCTCTCCCTGAGATGACAGAGGACAGGGAGCAATGAACCTTTTGAGGAGTGTGGAATTTAACAAATTTCCGGGGTGGCTGTAGAAAAGGCCCATGGAGTTGGTGGAATAATCCTTTAATTCATTGCCATTTACTCAGCTGGGCCAGGGGCGCTTTAATTAGGTCAGGTGGAAATGTCCGACAGATCTCAACTCCATAAAAGGAGGGAATTGCCATCGCCTGATCTCACTGCCTTCTCTTCCTTAACTCTATCTGATCCAGAAGTTCTGTGCGTCCATGAATCCACGTAAGTCCACCGACTCTTTCCTTTCATCTGAATTATCTGTGGCGATCGGGAGAGTGGGCCATTCAGTTACTGTTTATAGTTATCACCGCGGAGCACGGCTTGGAGCGCACGCTTCAAACATATTGTGTAATGTGAATTGTCAATGATTACGTCCCTACGGATCCTCATAGGCCAATTATGCAATCGATATGGTTCATGTGTATTGAAATGAATTACAGTGCCTTTGCGAAAGTATTCGGCCCCCTTGAACTATGCGACCTTTTGCCACATTTCAGGCTTCAAACATAAAGATATAAAACTGTATTTTTTTGTGAAGAATCAACAACAAGTGGGACACGATCATGAAGTGGAATGACATTTATTGGATATTTCTAACTTTTTTAACAAATCAAAAACTGAAAAATTGGCCGTGCAAAATTATTCAGATGAAAGCAATAATCATAATAATCATGAAAGCCATAATCATTCCTCTTTCATTTTCATTTTCAAACATGACCTGCAACATAAACATCTGATAATGCCAATGAAAGCCAGCAGAGTAAATAACACAACAGTCAGTAAAAAGACCATTACATCTACAGAGTGGTACGAGTACCAGGGCATTCTGTAGGACTCTGTACGCAGGTGAGCAGCACCTTTGTGTCTCATGACAAACTCAATCCAGAAGAGGGCAGTGTCCAGGGGCTCCATTGGCACGTCCTTGTGTAGCCTGGAGAGTCTCTGCATGTTCGTCCTGTAGGATGGCTCATCCAGAACTTCCTGTAAGGCCTGGGAGAATATGTTTCTATCTAGTGTTGCTAAATCCACAACCTTTGCTACACCCTTCACTTTCATTCTAGAAAGATTGTCAGTTTGGTCGAACACCAGAGAAAGGCCTACTATTGGAACACCGTGGTAGATAGCCTCGAAAATCCCATTTGTTCCTCCGTGAGCTACAAACAGCCTTGTCTTAGGGTGTCCTAAAAGATCATTCTGAGGCATCCAGTCAACTAGTAAGGTGTTGTTACCCAGAGTAGCTGGCCTGTCTCCTTTATACCTCCAGATGACCTTCTGAGGCAGTTGGGCAAAAGCAACAGCTATCTCATCAGCTATATAATGTGGAAGCTGCCCAATTAAAGTCCCCAAAGACATGATATTGACTCCATGCACCCCAGAACTCTGAACAAACTCCTCTAGTTCTTGGGGGAGAGGCTTGGCAGGTTTACATTGGAACCCTCCCATATATATATAACATTAGGCATGGTGGGACGAGGGAACTCAAACACAAAGTCAACTCTCATGAGCCATAAATCAGCAGCTTGAAACAATGAGAGGTAGTCGACCTCAGGACCAAAGTAACGACTACCTAAAGCAGAATAATGAGGTCTCATTGTCTGTCTGTACAGATACTGCCTGATGATATAAACAAGGAAGTTACGGACCCTCTGAAAAAAACTCATCTTGTCTGTTAACTCTGCAGCAGGAATTGGTACATAAGATAGCGGTGAGGGAGCAATAACAAAATGACCCTCACCACCTATAGTCCATCTAACATTGAAAACAAGTGGCACATTTAAATAGTGCGCCAGCACAACACCTCCCCCATTTAATGAGTCTGTCAGAACCAAGTCATACTTGGTTTCTCTAATAGACTGCATCAACTGTTTATTCTCTAACATTTTGATTATCATCTCACACACTTTGCGGTGAATTTCAAAAAACCCGTCCTTCAACTCCATGTCCAAACTAAAACGAGTCCAAGCAGAGTTTCCCTCTCTCTTAATCTGTATTAGTCTTGACACAAATGAGCGAAAGAATTCCTCATCAGCTCCACCTGGAATATCAATTGTGATTGAACTGTAGTGAGGGGAGGTTTCCTTGATGTACCAGCTGTCTGATGGCCGTACTACTGACACACTGTGACCTCTTGAATGCAGCGCTTCAATAATGACCTTCATGTTGACCCAGTGGCTGCCCTCTTGAGGAAACACCAGGACTTTCCCACCATGGACAGCGGGAATAGAGAGGGTCAACAGGGTAACAATGAAGATACCAGGGAGACACATCTTCACTAGCTGCTTCACATAAGCATGCATCAATTTTACCTGAAATATACAAAAATAAGGTCAAATAAATCTAATAAAATTATGTTTTGACATAAGAATAATTAAAACAGGCCTACCTTTCTTTTCTTTAGGCCACAAATAAGTTCCTACACTGTCCACAATATTGATTGGCCTACTTTAAAGTTTAGCCAAGTTAAGTCAAAAGGTTGATTTAAGTAATACAGTATAATATTTCAATCTGTCACAGAAATACTTATTTTACTTGAGAAATTTTTAAAACAGGCTTGATTGTGACCGCTTAATTATATTTTTTTCGCTACAAATATCCAGAATACGGATACTTTCAAGTTTAAACAACTATTCATATGAAAAGATTGATCACGTAATACAGTATAATCTTTAATTCTGAGAGATCAATTATTTTCTTTTCCGATATAAATGTCTCTTGAACGTTAGGAAATATTCAAATTCTGTAGATTTTGCCGAGGTGAAACCTATTTCACATCCTAATGTTAGGCTACACGTTTACATTGTTTATTCGGAGCTACTGCTAAATATAATACAATCTATTGTGAGTGTGAACAAACAACGTCACGACAGAATCAATTCATGCGGTCCTAATTTAATTGAAGGCTTACGTTCTGGTTTTCATCCAAATAACAAAGAATTTGAAATGAAGGCTATTTCAGAGCCCGTCTGTCTATAAATCAGTTCGAAGGTATTTGTAATAATCTCGGAAATCAGAGAGGAAGAGGCGAAATCAGTATAGTCTCTAGACATCCGCGTTGGCTCCCACAATTTTCAAATTCTTCTGCTATTTCTGTTTTTCAAAGCCGTAGACTTGTCAGCATATAGAATGGGTGGGTTCGAGCCGACCGCTTTTATCAAGTCGCTCACCACCTTTCAAAGCTTATTGCGTAATAAATGGCAGTGTCCGACCTGTACAAATCTGCCGCTCCCCCTTTTTTTTAAATCAGCTAATAGTTGGAGAAACAGAACATAACAGCAGCCTAATTAATAAGCCTATGCTACAAATTAAACACAGTTTTTAACCCATCTGGTTAGTAGGCTGTATAATCAGTCCAATGTCAATAACATAGCCTAATATTTTCAATTTGATTACATTGATAAAATCATCAATGTCCTAGACGTTCTGCCGCCCTAGGCGAGGCAAAAATAATTACAATTTAGACATTCTTATGAAACTAAGCATGGCACTTTCAAAAGTTACCTTTCCTACCCAGACAGAGGCTCTACTGATGCAGAAAACGGTAAGCTTCAACTGCTGGTTACGAGGCCATTGTACAGAGGCTTGCGAAAGTATTCACCCCCCTTGGAATTTTTCCTATTTTGTTGCCTTTACAACCTGGAATTCAAATATTTATTTATTTATTTATTTATTTTTTGAGGGGGGGGGTTGTGTCATTTGAAGATGCAAAATATTTTTCGTTTTTTGAAACAAACTTGAAATAAAACTTTGTAGAGCCATCTTTTGCAGCAATTACAGCTGCAAGTCTCTTGGGGATTCTCTCTATCAGCTTGGCACATCTAGCCACGGTGATATTTTTCCAATTCTTCAAGGCAAAACTGCTCCAACTCCTTCAAGTTGGATGGGTTCCGCTGGTGTACAGCAATCTTTAAGTCATACTACAGATTCTCAATCGAATTGAGGTCTGGGCAATGACTAGGCCATTTCAATACATTCAAATGTTTCCCCTTAAATCATTTGTGTGTTGCTTTAGCAGTATGCTTAGGCATTGTCAGGCTGGAAGGTGAACCTCTGTCAGTCCCAGTCTCAAATCTCTGGAAGACTGAAACAGGTTTCCCTCAAAAACTTCCCTGTATTTAGCGCCATCCATCATTCCTTCAATTCTGACCAGATTCCCAGTCCCTGACGATGAAAAACATCCCCACAGCATGATGCTGCCACCACCATGCTTCACTGTGGGAATGGAGTTCTTGGGGTGATGAGAGGTGTTGGGGTTGCGCCAGAAATAGTTTTTTCCTTGATGGCCAAAAAGCTAAATTTTAGTCTCATCTGACCAGAGTTCCTTCTTCCATATGTTTGGAGAGTCTCCCACATGCCTTTTGGCGAAAACCAAACGTGTTTGCTTATTTTTTCTGGCCACTCTTCCACAAAGCCCAGCTCTGTGGAGTGTATTGCTTAAAGTGGTCCTATGGACAGAAACTCAAATCTCTGCTGTGGATCTTTGCAGCTCCTTCAGGGTTATCTTTGGTCTCTTTGCTGCCTCTCTGATTAATGCCCTCCTTGCCTGGCCTGTGAGTTTTGGTGAGCAGACCTCTCTTGGCAGGTTTGTAGTGGTGCCATATTCTTCCATTTTTTATAATGGATTTAATGGTGCTCTGTGGGATGTTCAAAGTTTCTGATATATTTTTTTCACCCAACCCTGATCTGTACTTCTCCACAACATTGTTCCTGACCTGTTTGGAGAGCTCCTTGGTCTTCATGGTGCCACTTGCTTGGTGGTGTCCCTTGCAAAGTGGTGTTGCAGACTCTGAGGCCTTTCAGAACAGGCGTATATATATACTGAGATCATGTGACAGATCAGGTGACACTTAGATTGCACACAGGTTGACTTTATTTAACTAACTATGTGACTTCTGAAGGTGATTGGTTGCACCAGATCTTGTTTAGGGGCTTCATAGCAAAGGGGGTGAATACATATGCATGCACCACTTTTCAGTTTTTTATTTTTTAGAATTGTTTGAAACAAGTTATTTTTTCCATTTCACTTCACCAATTTAAACTATTTTGTGTATGTCCATTACATTAAATCCAAATAAAATACAATTTAAATTACAGGCTGTAATGCAACAAAATAGGACACCAAGGGGGATGAATACTTTTGCAAGGCACTGTATAACCCAACAACAGAAGTGCTTCCCTAAAAGCTGCCTGCGTTTAAACAAACATCTTCTCTTTTCAGAAAGAGAAAAGCTCAATTAGTAAAGACAGAATAGCGAAGTCTATTTTTTATCTCCTCGACTTTTGTAGGCTGCAGTTTAGCTTCAGATTGTCATAGAGAGGAATCAATATATCACCATATGCATCTGAGTCACAGATAAGGTGCATCGCAGGACAGTGGTGCAGGAGGCTACATCTACACTGATTGAAGTGAATTAAACAAATTACATCAATAGTGGATCATAGCTTTCACCTCGATTCACCTGGTCAGTCTTTGTCAAGGAATCACCAGGTGTTTCTAATGTTTTGTGCACTTAAGTGGGCTCCTGAGTGGTGCAGCGTTCTAAGGCACTGCATCTCAGTGCAAGAGGTTTCATTTTAGTCCCTGGTTCAAATCCAGGCTGTATCACATCTGGCTGGGATAAGGATTCCCATAGGCCGGTGCACAATTGTGCCAGGGTAGGCCGTCATTGTAAATGAGAGTTTTTTCTTAACTGACTTGCCTAGTTAAAAAAATAAGAAGTGTATATTCCTTAATGATATCCTATCCCAAGAGGAGAGCCAGTTAGACATGGTGCTTACTGACCCAGTGTAACAGCTTTCTTCTGCTGAAGGAGAGGAGGACCAAAATGCAGTGTGGTTAGAGTTCAACATGTTTAATAAAGACCATACATGAGAACACTACAAAATACAAAATAACAATTGTGAAACCAGTCCTATCTGGTGCAATGACACAAAGACAGAAGACAAACACCCACAAAGTACCCACAGAATATGGGTGCCTAAATATGGTTCCCAGTCAGAGACAACGATAGACAGCTACCTCTAATTGAGAACCAATCTAGGCAACCATAGACCTACAAACTACCTAGAAAAGACACAGCCCCATAAACATACAAAAACCCCTAGACCAGGTAAAACACGTAATTCCCCATGTCCCACCCTGACCTAACCAAAAGAATAAAGAAAACAAAGATAACTAAGGCCAGGGCGTGACACCCAGCATGGGGGACTGGTATTTTGGTGGCTCATTATCTTCAGCTACCTCTAGTCTAAAATGTATGGTAGATAACAAGTGGAGAGGGACATTTCACCCTTGCACCATCCCCCATGTCTTATATTCCAATGACTGGATCATTGCTCTCACACAAAATGACTTTCACAGGTAGAATAAAGATCGAGTAAAGAATATGCTTTTCTATTTTCATTGGGAAGCTCAGGGTAGATTTTTAATTCAGCCACATTACCAAGATGTTTGTAGTGGGTTTGTCCAACCAGGTGTGGACTTCAATGAGTTATTACAGGAGGCTGGTCTTTGACTCATGAGAGTTGACATTGTGTTTCAGTTCCCTCGTCCCACCATGCCTAGTTGTATCTATAGAGGGTTCAAATTTATGGGAGGGTTACAATTCTCCCTATCGTGTGGGGTAGAAAAAGCACGAAGTAGTTGTATACAGGCAATTCCGAGAGGGTTTCATTGACATGTTTGGATCAGAAGACCTTGTTGTATGACATTGTGAAATGTGTCTGCTATGTTAAACAATATTTTAATATCATACATCCATATTATATGATACATCCATCGTAATAACATACATCCATATTATAATCATGTTCACTCACTGAGTTTTGAGTAACCATCACTGTGACTTTAACAAATGGAAAGGTTCTCATAAAAGCATTACTTTGACCTTTACTTAACCCCTATAAACCAACAAGCCACAAAAAAGCCAAAGTGAGCTACACATTTGACATGTAAGTAACATTTCACTACATCTTAACACCAGAATGAATAAGCTAATAATAATTACGTTAAGTTAATGTTCATTGGCAAGGATGTAATGTAATGTGAGATATTGTTAACATACTGTATCAAATGTGAATCTAAATGAAGAATAACGTTTCATCTTCATTGTCTCAATCTCTCAAAACCCTATAGAGAGTTAATTACGCCCTATTGAGAACAGCTTTCATGGTCTTTCATGATTTGTATCACATCAAATTGTATTTATGGTTCACATGCGCATATTTAGCAGATATTATTGCGGGTGTAGCAAAATGCGTGTACGTAAATGAGAATATATAGTCAGCTAACTGACTATATGTAAATATCCGTTCAACGTGTCATACAAACTGATTATGATTTCCTAGCTCTGTTTGTTTTATATATCATATAAATGATAACATACATTGGAAACATGACTTTGTGCCTATTTATAATTCTGTTGATTACGTGTGGTTCAGTTTGCCATGGTGGGAAGTTGCTGGTCTTTCCCGGGGAGGGAAGTCAATGGGTTAACATGGACATTCTGATCAAGGCTCTTCACTCTCAGGGACACCAACAAAAAGTTGGTACATCAAACAAGAGTCATCTTACTACAGTTCTTTTGCAATACCTGTCACTGATGCTATGGATGAGGAATTTGTAAACAATACAATCTCTGTATTTAACGTTATACATTTGCAAATGGTGCATTCAATATGGTGCATTAAAACTAAAAGCAGATTTACCTGTGTACAAGTGTACTGTCAACCACTAAACAAAAGAACAAATATCATACTATACATCAGGGGTTCTCAAACAGTGGTCCGTGGACCCCTAGGGGTCCCTGGTGTAATTGCAAGGGGTTCGTGAAATAAAAAGTGTAATGAATGTATTCAGCACCACAAGGATTCCAGTAACTTTACATATAATATAGAGGGGGTGGAGGTCCCGAGGACCGCTCAAAACCTTGCCTCAAAATACGCAGGGGTTCCTGTACCCTAAAAAGGTTGAGAACCACTACTATACACACTACTGAACAAAATGACCAAACATATGTTTGTGGGTTTCAATGGATCCAACAAATTGCTGGCAGATATTTTCCCTCTTGACTGTCCAGCCTGTCTTTATGTACATTACAGACAACTACGCCGTTCAGTCTCTCTTGGCCCATGCTGGCCCGTAACCAAGTCTTTAAACTATGGAGTACACTTAAACTCCTCTCAGCATCACATGAAGACACTGGCACCACAAACCAAATTCTGATCAGCACCTCAACTTGGTCAACCAACCCCCGCACCTCCACTGGAAGCCTCCTGAGGACCTCTGCTGCCTCTCCACTGCTGCTACAGGGGTATTTGTTGCAAAAGAGAGGCAACTGCACTGAAAGAGAATCTATGTTCAACTTAGGGTACTGATCTAGAGACTCATCCAACTCCCCCGTAAGAAGCGCTCTTTCCAACTTTTGCAGGACGTTTAGATTGTCCTCGTCAAAATGGTCACCAAACTGAACCTGCACACCATGCAACACTTAAAAGAATTCTGCCCTATAGTGATCCACTGCTTTGCCAGCAAATCGTCTTGAGTGTGTCTCAATGGATTCATTGGAGTCAATCAATGCCGTTGCTTTCTCATACAGTGCAAGGTAGCTTTGGTTATTTCTGCTGTTTACCCCACGCACTGGATAACTGGACACTGATTAGATTTAGCTGGTGTGCTGTTACAGTTACAAAGTGGCGGTGAGTTTGGCAGTTTTGATGTGCTGTGAATTTTACAATGGCTTTTCTCCACTTCCTAAATCCTGCACTAATGAAGGCAGCATCCGCTCTTTGGCCAAAAGATGGCTGGCTTGAAAACCCTTGGCTACAGTGAAAACACATTTATAATGTAGCCAGAGGAAATCGCAAAACCATCTCTCTTGAAAGGTCAACACTCTGTTGGCAAGAGTTTGCGGTTCTATAAATTGTGGGTGTTGCTGATATGGTTTTGTGCCATCACTGAGGTAACTGGACAATGCTGTGCCACTGTCCCCTATACTGGTGCTGCTGGCAACAAGGTTGACACCTGGTCCTGCCGTGGCTGTGCCACTGTCCCCTATACTGGTGCAGCTGGCAACAAGGTTGACACCTGGTCCTGCCGTGGCTGTGCCACTGTCCCCTATACTGGTGCTGCTGGCAACAAGTTTGACACCTGGTCCTGCCGTGGCTGTGACACTGTCCCCTATACTGGTGCTGCTGGCAACAAGTTTGACACCTGGTCCTGCCGTGGCTGTGCCACTGTCCCCTATACTGATGCTGCTGGCAACAAGGTTGACACCTGGTCCTGCCGTGGCTGTGACACTGTCCCCTATACTGGTGCAGCTGGCAACAAGGTTGACACCTGGTCCTGCCGTGGCTGTGCCACTGTCCCCTATACTGGTGCTGCTGGCAACAAGGTTGACACCTGGTCCTGCCGTGGCTGTGACACTGTCCCCTATACTGGTGCTGCTGGCAACAAGGTTGACACCTGGTCCTGCTGTGGCTGTGACCCTGTCCTCTGAAGTCTCTCTCCCTAGCTCTTTCCCTTTCACCATCCTCACTGACTCACAGTCTGTCTCCTAGAAAAGAAATAAGGTGTTTGCCGTACTCCTACCTACCGGT
Source organism: Oncorhynchus masou masou (assembly GCF_036934945.1). Lineage (NCBI taxonomy): Eukaryota > Metazoa > Chordata > Actinopteri > Salmoniformes > Salmonidae > Oncorhynchus > Oncorhynchus masou. The sequence continues at coordinate 35,797,407 of NC_088213.1, forward strand.
ACCAGAAGCTACGCAATTAATCACAACAGCAATAGCATTGGCTTAAACAAATATTAGTTCTGTAACCAGTTTAAGTTGAGAGTGGGGGTATCCACGGCATTGTCTTTTTAATTTTACCTTTATTTTACTAGGCAAGTCAGTTAAGACCAAAGTCTTATTTTCAATGACGGTAAACTGCCTGTTCAGGGGCAGAATGACAGATTTGTACCTTGTCATCTCAGGGATTTGAACTTGCAACCTTTCAGTTACTAGTCCAACGCTATAACCACTATGCTACCCTGCCGCCCCAGTCTCTGCCAGTCTGTCCCTGCCTATCAGTCTCTGCCAGTCTGTCCCTGCCCATCTGTCCCCAGCTCTGCTGTCTGTGTACCATCTGTTGCATGCTTTGCCTAATGACATCATTGTGAAACATTTCCATTTCACTTCTTTCTTATGAGCATTTTATCAACTTGTCTTTGACATATTAGGCTACTAGGGTTCTTACCTTTGGCGTTTTGGTGTACTGAAAAAATACTCTGTCTTTCTTTTTTCTGTCATTTTTCTACCTGGCTGGCTGGCTACACACACAGTGTGCAGGTTATTTACAGTAGGAGATGGGCATCTCATTTCTGTGGTGTTTGCTATGTAATCTTTGCTATCGTCAGTTTACTCCAAGATCCGCACACAGGTACTTCAAAGTCCCCGAGCGACAATTTTAGCTTTTGCAATGAGACCATTACAGATATTTAAGACAACGGTAGAAGATAGTGTAGTTCAGTTTGGAGTTCAGTTTATCGCTAACCTTATCACAGGGACTTTGAAGCACTACAGCTGCATGCTGATCTTGGAATAAACAGACAATAGCAAAGATTCCATCTTTGACGACACCACATAAAATGGAATAGGTACTATCTAGCTTGATAGTTAATGTTTCGCTCTGCAAATTCAGCTATTGTGTGTGTGTGAACCCTGCCAACACAAAACAACATCGCTGTGGTGCGATTGACTGGATTAACCTCACCTTAGTTACGCATCTTGTGCCACTGCTCAGTGCTGGGAGGCAGTGCATCAAACCGTTGTGAGACAAAGGGCAGGGGTCTCGTTCTTTTGAAACTTAAAAACGCGCTATTAAGTGTCTATAACCAGCACAAGTGATTTCATTGCGTATTATTCATATTATTGAAATTACAGTTATGTTTCCAGTGCTATTTTTTTGGGGGGGGGGGGGGGGACAGATCATATTTTTTCTCAGGATGAGGGAGGAAGGGGGATTTCCGCCAATGCTAAAATGTAATTATTCTTGTCGAGGCTCGGGCGGCAGAACATCCAGGGCATTGGTGATGTTATCAATGTAATCAGATTGAAAATATTAGGCAATGTTATTGACATTGAACTGATAATATAGCCCACTAACGAGATGTGTTAAAAATTGTTTAATTTGTAGCATAGGCTTATTATTTGGGCTGCTATTATGTTCTGTTCCTCCAACTTTTAGCTGATAAAAAAATAGGGGGGGGGGCAGATTTTTGTCTCGGCAAGGGCTGCAGAACGTTCAGGACCGGCCCTGTCATTACGCAATACGCTTTGAAAGGCGGTGAGCGACTTGATAAAAGCGGTCGGCTCGAACCCACCCATTCTATATGCTGACAAGTCTACGGCCTTGAAACAGACATAGCAGGAGAATATGAAAATTGTGGGAGCCAACGCGGATGTCGAGAGACTATACTGATTTCGCCTCTTCCTCTCTGATTTCCGAGATTATTTCAAATACCTTCGAACTGATTTATAGACAGACGGGCTCTGAAATAGCCTTCATTTCAAATTCTTTGTTCTTTGGATGAAAACCGGAACGTAAGCCTTCAATTAAATTAGGTTTGTTCACACTCACGATAGATTGTTGATTCGGAGCTACTGCTAAATATAATACAATGTTAACGTGTAGCCTAACATTAGGATGTGAAATAGGTTTCACCTCGGAAAAATCTACAGAATTGGACTATTTCCTAACGTTCAAGAGACATTTATATCGGAAAATAAAATAAGTGATCTCTCAGAATGAAAGATTATACTGTATTACGTGATCAATCTTTTCTTATGAAAAGTTGTTTAAACTTGAAAGTATCAGTATTGTGGATAGTGTAGGGACTTATTTGTAGCGAAGAAGGTCACAATCAAGCCTATTTTAAAAATGTCTCATGTAAAATAAGTGTTTCTGTATTATACTGTATTACTTAATCAACCTTTTTACTTAACTTGGCTAAACTTTAAAGTAGGCCAATCAATATTGTGGACAGTGTAGGAACTTATTTGTAGCCTAAAGAAAAGAAACGTAGGCCTGTTTTAATTATTCTTATGTCAAAACGTAATTTTATTAGATTTATTTGACCTTATTTTTGTATATTTCAGGTAAAATTGATGCATGCTTATGTGAAGCAGCTAGTGAAGATGTGTCTCCCTGGTATCTTCATTGTTACCCTGTTGACCCTCTCTATTCCTGCTGTCCATGGTGGGAAAGTCCTGGTGTTTCCTCATGACGGCAGCCACTGGGTCAACATGAAGGTCATTATTGAAGCACTGCATTCAAGAGGTCACAGTGTGTCAGTAGTAAGGCCATCAGACAGCTGGTACATCAAGGAAACCTCCCCTCACTACAGTTCAATCACAATTGATATTCCAGATGGAGCTGATGAGGAATTCTTTCGCTCATTTGTGTCAAGACTAATACAGATAAAGAGAGAGGGAAACTCTGCTTGGACTCGTTTTTGTTTGGACATGGAGTTGAAGGACGGGTTTTTTGAAATTCACCGCAAAGTGTGTGAGATGATAATCAAAATGTTAGAGAATAAACAGTTGATGCAGTCTATTAGAGAAACCAAGTATGACTTGGTTCTGACAGACCCATTAAATGGGGGAGGTGTTGTGCTGGCGCACTATTTAAATGTGCCACTTGTTTTCAATGTTAGATGGACTATAGGTGGTGAGGGTCATTTTGTTATTGCTCCCTCACCGCTATCTTATGTACCAATTCCTGCTGCAGAGTTAACAGACAAGATGAGTTTTTTTCAGAGGGTCCGTAACTTCCTTGTTTATATCATCAGGCAGTGTCTGTACAGACAGACAATGGGACCTCATTATTCTGCTTTAGTTAGTCGTTACTTTGGTCCTGAGGTCGACTACCTCTCATTGTTTCAAGCTGCTGATTTATGGCTCATGAGAGTTGACTTTGTGTTTGAGTTCCCTCGTCCCACCATGCCTAATGTTATATATATGGGAGGGTTCCAATGTAAACCTGCCAAGCCTCTTCCCCAAGAACTAGAGGAGTTTGTTCAGAGTTCTGGGGTGCATGGAGTCATTATCATGTCTTTGGGGACTTTAATTGGGCAGCTTCCACATGATATAGCTGATGAGATAGCTGTTGCTTTTGCCCAACTGCCTCAGAAGGTCATCTGGAGGTATAAAGGAGACAGGCCAGCTACTCTGGGTAACAACACCTTACTAGTTGACTGGATGCCTCAGAATGATCTTTTAGGACACCCTAAGACAAGGCTGTTTGTAGCTCACGGAGGAACAAATGGGATTTTCGAGGCTATCTACCACGGTGTTCCAATAGTAGGCCTTCCTCTGGTGTTCGACCAAACTGACAATCTTTCTAGAATGAAAGTGAAGGGTGTAGCAAAGGTTGTGGATTTAGCAACACTAGATAGAAACATATTCTCCCAGGCCTTACAGGAAGTTCGGGATGAGCCATCCTACAGGACGAACATGCAGAGACTCTCCAGGCTACACAAGGACGTGCCAATGGAGCCCCTGGACACTGCCCTCTTCTGGATTGAGTTTGTCATGAGACACAAAGGTGCTGCTCACCTGCGTACAGAGTCCTACAGAATGCCCTGGTACTCGTACCACTCTGTAGATGTAATGGTCTTTTTACTGACTGTTGTGTTATTTACTCTGCTGGCTTTCATTGGCATTATCAGATGTTTCTGTTGCAGGTCATGTTTGAAAATGAAAATGGAATGATTATGGCTTTCATCTGTACACAGTGTGGTACAACAATGTTTTTACTTGTCTCACTCATTATACTTTTTGTTCACATGACAAATATATGTGGCATTGATGTAGACATACAGTATTGTTGACAGATGTTTTATCTATTTGCTTTTGAAGATTTTGCTAAACCTACAACTGTACTTTAACTGTTCAGCCCATTTAATCAAAGGTTTGAATAGGAAAGTCCAAATGTGCACCTTAAAAATGAATGCTGTTATAGTTGTGTGTGGCTGCTTTCTTTGTGTCACAGTTAAACTGATGTAAATGTTGATTCTCCAGAAGACCGTTAAGGAGCTCTGTTTTTTAATAAAGATATCATGCAGCTTAGATGTTTTCCAAAAACACTTTGTCCCTCATTGGTTTGTTCTTTTTTTCTTCCACATGTATTGTGGAGGTCATTTCAAAAGAACAAAGACCTTTCAGTTTGTCGTTATACAGACTTTAACGACAACATCATTCTTCATTCATTCTGGAAGGGTTGATAATTCAGAGGTAATATAATGCTATGAGATCCGAGGAGGAATGTGAAGCGATTTTCATACTGATGCTTATACAATGACAGCATTGATCTGCAATAAATAAGCCAATCAAGGTGGTCTGCATAGAGCAGAAGAAGTGTTTCTATTGTCTGACTTTTCTCTAAAGGACTCTGCTTGGAAGCCTCACTTAGATTTAGTTCACTTAGAAATACAGAGAGTACATTTCCCTCCTTTTGCCCTCAGAACAGCCTAAAATCATTGGTAAATGTAACAAATGGAAAGGTTCTCATAAAAGCAGTACTTTGACATTTACTTAACGCTTATAAACCAACACAAAAGCCAAAGTGAGCTACACATTTTACATGTAAAATTTCACTACATCTTACCTCCAGACTGAATAAGCTAATAATAATTACGTTAAGTTAATGTTCATAGGAAAGGATGTAATGTATTGTGAGATATTGTTTACATACTGTATCAAATGTGAATCTAAATGAAGAATAAAGTTTAATCTTCATTGTCTCAATCTCTCAAAACCCTATACTATATGTAAAAATCCGTTCAACGTGTCTTACAAACTGATTATGATTTCCTAGCTCTGTTTGTTTTATATATCATATAAATTATAACATATTGGAAACATGACTTGTGCATATTTATAATTATGTTGATTATGTGTGGTTCAGTTTGCCATGATGGGAAGTTGCTGGTCTTTCCCGGGGAGGGAAGTCAATGGGTTAACATGGACATTCTGATCAAGGCTCTTCACTCTCAGGGACACACCATCAGAGTGGTACCGAACGACAAAAAGTTGGTATATCAAACAGTCGTCCAACTACAGTTCTATTACAATACCTATCACTGATGCTATGGATGAGGAATTTGTAAAACCAATCATAAAGAAAGTAATTGATATAGAGGGAGGAACCATCTTTGTATTAAACGTCATACATTTGCAAATGGTGCATTCAATATGGTGCATTAAAACTTAAAGCAGATTTAGCTAGCTTTGGAGACCCTAGGAACCTCAACAGTTAACCAATCCTGTGAACGGGTTTGGCAACTCAGATGTGTATACTTCAACAGCAAAGTTAGATAAGACGGAAGTTTATGAAGTAGGGCTTTGTAAATATAAAGGGAGTAATGTAGAGATCTACAGGTCTTTAGCAACGTTCAGCGAACCTTGTGATACAGGATAGAGTGATGAGTATCAAAACTGTCACCTGTAACAAAACGCAGTGCACTATGGGATATGGCATCCGAAGGTTTAAGAGTAGTAGCAGCTGCAATTTGATAAATCATATCACCATAATCAAGAACAGATAAAAGGTTGACTGAATAACCTGCTTCCTACTGCTTAGAGAAAGGCACCATCTGTTTCTGTAGAAAAAGCCAACTTTAAAACTTCTTATCCAGCTCATCTACCTGTGCCTTTTATGTCAAATCCATACATATCCAGGAACACATTAGATTGGAGAATGAGGGAACATGTAATTCATCTGTACCATTCTTATGAGAGTTTAAAAACAACATGAAGGTGAAAGTCCACAAACACAGGAACATTGATTCACTCAGATGAACTCTCACTCTGATTGTGGGATTTTCTGTCTATAGTTACAAGGTCTGTCAAATAATTGAGTAGGATAGGTCCATTTATGTGTTTAAACAAAAACAAGGTCAATGTTAACAAGGCCACTTTAAAGTTTTGTCTGTAAGGCATCCTGTCCCTACAGGAGAGCCAGTATGACCTGGTGCTTACTGACCCAGCATGGGGGACTGGTTTTTTAGTGGCTCACTATCTTCAGCTACCTCTAGTCTACAATGTATGGTGGATAACCAGTGGAGAGGGACATTTAACTTTTGCGCCATCACCAATGTCGTACATTTCAATAACTTTGAGGGCACTCAGACAAAATGACTTTCACAGAGAGAGAGAGTAAATTATATGCTTTTCTATTTGCTATTTACTGTCTACAACAGGTTGACGCTCCAGCCACATTACCAGGCTGTTTGTGATGAGTTTTTCCTACCAGGTTTGGACTTCTATGAGTTATTACAGGGGGCTGATCTATGTCTCATGAGAGATGACTTTGTGTTTAAGCTCCCTACCCACCATGCCTTATGTTATCTATATGACAAGGTTCCAATTGATCCAATTCTCCCTATCATGTGGGCAGACAAAAGCACTTGAATTTGGGGCGGCATTTTGACAATTGGCTGCGGTCCTCCTGCGCCCCTGATCGGTTACTACACCGCCTGCGGCACCCTAGCCACAAGCTCATAGCCACCCCACACCATTCCACCCCACCCCAGCCACCCCACCCCAGCCACCCCACCCCTCCCTAAGTTCACTCCCACTAGCTTGGTAGCTAGGGTTATGTGTGTGTTTATATGGGATGATCCAATTGTGAAACATTAATACAAATTAATCTGCCAATTAAATGATTGCATTTTTTTTCATGTTTTTGTGTGAAGAAGACGATTAATGTTAGCTAGCTACTACTAGTGGATATAATTTTGTTAAAAGTAATCTATAGAGATTTGAAACAATTTGCTACCATGTCTAAGAGACACAAACTATCAGGAAGCTATTTTTTAAACAATGAGAAGAGAGGCACAATCTCTAAACCAAAAAAATTTGCCGGTGAAATTTATCCGCGTGCAGCAATGTCCATCAGCCGGTGAGGAAAATGACAAGCCTAGGAGGATAGGCCTTTCATTTACCGAGAAGAACTGATTCTGGCAAACCGGAGGAGTCCGAGCCATGCACTTCCACCGATGATGAAAGCTCTCAAACAATGATTCTATCTTGGACCCAGACTCAGATTCGTTGCTCCCCGTCTCGGATGACAGTGGTGGTGCTGCTGCTAAATCCGACTCCCAGACAACAACAAAAAACATAAAGCGCTGAGTGGCCAAAAATAGGAATGGATCTTTAGATATGTTAGTGCAGGCTGGGCCACATCAGGTAAGGAGGGGAGAGATGAGGGGCAACGAAAGGTTTCGTGGCCCACTACAATAGGAGAATGGCGAACGGGGAGAGAGTGGAGAGACCAAGGCGTATCAATTCCAAGCAAAACGATGCAGCCTTCTGTTTTTGCTGCAAACTTTAATCACACATATATGACTGCAATGCAGCACCACAGCAGTGGAAAAATGCCACTCTTGCTGGAGATAAATAAATACATGTTTGAAACTGATAAATAAATACATGTTTGAAACTGATGTTGGACAATCAAATTCAACATGTAACTAAACGAAATTCGTTACGGCTGGGTCATTGACATGAAGCTTATTTTACACTGCTCCAGCGAAACGAGGCCCGCCATGCATTTATGACAGCAGTTGTTTCCAAAGCTCAAATGATCTTACTCTGTTTTACAGTTCTACGGAAATATTAAAATATATGTCAAACACGTTATTTAAAAGTTTTATTTTTATTGTAATTGTATCAATTATGGGGTCATACCATGTGTGATAACAGGTGGGATATTAATAAGAAACTTGTTTTTCTACTATAGGTAGTAGGTTGCATAGTGATAGCAACATTGTAACTCTCCGATGCAGGGGTTAAATATAATTGGAGCTTATTTGTTCATCTTCCAATAAATAAGTGGTAAGTCTACCTGTTTGACAGACACACTTATCAAATCCATAGATGTCGGTATTGCCAAAAACTAAAATACTGTCGCATGCACTGATTAAATACCTCCGTGTCTGGGAAGGGCTTGGTGTGTTTGACTAAAACTTGGGCTCGAATTGAGTGAGGGTATCACATACCCTTTGTTAATGAAAATGATATCTATTGTTTGCTTTATATTTTGAAATAAATACATAAAACGTATCCAGATTATATCAAGCGTTCTATAACAATTCTTAACTCGTTGATTGATACCTTAAACGGAACCCAAACCGGCTGCGCGCCTGCGCCATCGTGCATGAATTTATTTTGTCCCCCCCACACCAAACACGATCACAACACGCAGGTTAAAATATCAAAACAAACTCTGAACCAATTATGTTAATTTGGGGAAAGGTCGAAAAGCATTAAAGATTTTGGGCAATTTAGCTAGCTTGCACTTGCTAGCTAATTTGTCCTATTTAGCTAACTTGATGTTGCCAGCTAATTTGTCCTGGGATATAAGCATTGAGTTGTTATTTTACCTGAAATGCACAAGGCCCTCTACTTCGCCAATTAATCCATACATAATACGGTCAACCGAATCGTTTCTAGTTTTTCTTCTCTTGACTTTATATTGCGATTGGCAACTTGCATCAATTAGGTGCATTACCGCCACTGACCTCGGTCGTCTTTCAGTCACCCACGTGGGTATTTTATTTATATTTTACCTTTATTTAACTAGGCAAGTCAGTTAAGAACAAATTCTTATTTTCAATGATGGCCTAGGAACAGTGGATTAACTGCCTGTTCAGGGGCAGAACGACAGATCTGCAAAATAATTGTAGAAATCCTTATTGTTAAATTATTGCACCCACACTGCTCTCTCGCGTCAACGAGCGTATGTGTTGCCAAGAGCTAGAATAGAAGTCATTCCTGCCATCTCCTCATTGGTTATACCCGGAACTGACAAAGTACAGATCTGTCGTTCTGCACTGTTCCTAGTGGATGCATTTTTTACTGCAAGTTTCTGCAGTGGCCCTTCACCAACTTCATCCTGCAGCCATCGCCTCCATTGTGGGAGGCTCTATTGTCAACCAATCATTGATTGTATGCCTACAACGTACACGTGTGATTTCAGTTTGTGAGTGTGTGGTTTGCGGGTTGGGGACATTTTATTTCGACATTATAAAGGAAAACGATTAAACTGGCAACTCTGCCATGTTGATCTGAGCCTTCTACACTATGCCTTGATTACACCTTTCATGCGCCAAATGGTACGCAGCATCATCTGTATTTGTGTGCAACAAAAGTTCAACATAACTAATGCACCACACAGAACACACTGAAACTGCCTCTCCAACGCAATGCTTCAAGGCAAACGTAGCGTTCCATTGGAAAGGATGTACTTTGCAATAACTCTGTCTGTGCGATCGAGGAGTTACCACACAAAATATTGCGTTGTGCGCGATACCAGTTATCATACATGTGTGCATCTGTCATGTCTTAGCATTTTTTATTTAACTAGGCAAGTCAGTTAAGAACAAATTCTTATTTACAATGACGGCCTACCAGACGGCAAAAGTCCTCCTGCGTGGACGAGGGCTGGGATAAAACAAATATATTTTAAAAAAGGAGGATAATACAGTAAGGCACTAAAGTAATACTGCAAAAAAAACACAGCAAAGGAATACACTTTTTGGCCTAAATGCATTGCATAATGTTTGGGGAAAACCCAACACAACACAGTAACTGCCTCCTTATTTTCAAACATGGTGGTGGCTGTATCATAGTATAGGTATACTAGACATCGGCAAATATGGAGTATTTCAGTATAAAAAGAAAAAGGAAAACCTGCTTCAGTCTGCTTTACACCAGCAACTGGGCGAGGAAGTCACCTTTCAGCAGGACAATAACCTAAAACACAAGGTCAAATCTACACTGGTGTTGCTTTCCAAGAAGACAGTGAATGTTCCTGAATGGCCAAGTTACAGTTTTGGCTTAAATCTGCTTGAAAATCTATGGCAAGTTTGAAAATGCCCAACATCTTGTAAGAGTTTGAATAATTTTGAAAATAATAGTGGGCAAATATTGCACAATCCAGGTGTGCAAAGGTCTTAGAGACTTCCCCAAGAAGCCTCAGAGCTGTAGTCGATGCCAAAGGTGTTTCTAACATGTATAAACCCAGGCGCTGAATACTTATTCAAAGACTATATTTTAGTTATTACATTTTATTAATCTTGAAAAAGTTTAAGAATTTTTCTTCCACTGTGATATTACAGAGTATTTTGTGTAGATTGTTGACAAAAAATAGCAATAAATTCATTTAAATCCCACTTTGTAACACAATAAAATGAGAAGAAAACCTAGGGGTATGAATACTTTTGCAAGGCGCTGTATACCGTGACTTCGGAAAGTATTCACACCCCTTGACTTTTTCCAAATTTTGTTACTTTACGGCAGGGGTGGGAAACTCCAGTCCTCGAGGGCCTGATTGGTGTCACAGTTTTGCCCCAGCTCCAGCCAACACACCTGACTCTAATAATCACCTAATCATGATGTTCAGTTCAGCATGCAATTTCATTAATCAGCTGTGTTTGCCAGGGATGGAGAAGAAGTGTGACACCAATCAGGCCCTCAAGGCCTGGAGTTGCCCACCCCTGCTTTACATTCTTAATCTAAAATGGATTAAATAAAATAAATCCTCAGCAAGCTACACAAAATACCCCATAACAACAAAGTGAAAACAGGTTTTTAGAAATGTTTGCTAACTTATTAACAATAAAAAACAGAAATACCTTATTCACATAGGTATTCATAACCTTTGCTGTGAGACTCAAAATTGAGCTCAGGTGCATCTTATTTCCATGAATCATCCTTGAGATGTTTTTACAACTTTGAGTCCACCTGTGGTAAATTCAATTGATTGGACATGATTTGGAAGGCACACACCTGTCTGTATAAAGTCCCACAGTTGACAGTGCACGTCAGAGCAACAACCAAGTCATGAGGTCGAAGAAATTATCTGTAAATCTCCGAGACAAGATTGTGTCACAGCACAGATCTGGGGAAGGGTACCAAACATTTTTTTGCAGCATTGAAGGTCCCCAAGAACACGGTGACCTCCATCATTCTGAAATGGAAGAAGTTTAGAACAACTAAGACACTTCCTAGAGCTGGCCACCCGGCCAAACTGAGCAATCAGGGAGGTGACCAAGAACCCGATGGTTGCTCTGACAGAGCTCTAGAGTTCCTCTGTGGAGATGGGAGATACAACAAATTGGAATTCATAACATATCATACATAAATTCGTAACATATCATCCAAATTGTAATTCGTAACATATCATACGAAATGGGTGATGGACATCCACAAATGAATGCATGCCATACAAAACGTAACATATCATACTAAATGGACTGTCTTGGATTTATGTACAGAATAATACAACATGCTCTGAGACCAGGTTGCAGCCTGGGAAATCCCAGAACTGGTGCAACATCATTGGAACATTGTTAATGTGGAAATCAACACATCTGCCTAGGATGACTAAAATGATCCTGAATTAATCGTGAATAATGATGAGTAAGAAAGTTACACAGGGTCAAAGATCATACCCTCAAGACATGCTAACCAATAACAGTGGAGGTCAGCATGTCTTAAGTATGTTACGTTGAACTGGGTGAATAGAATGTGAATAAGTCATCCAATATGCTGTAATAGAAATAAAGCCATGCACGTCAACAAAAAAATGTAGCTCCCTAATCTTAAACTGCATCAATGATTGCCAAAATATAACTAACTCGTGTTTAATTCTACCCCACATGATAGGGAGAAATGGATAAATTGGAATCTTGCCATATAGATAACATAATGCATGGTGGGAGGGAGCTTACACACAAAGTCATCTCTCATGAGCCATAGATCAGCCCCCTGTAATAAAAACCTGGTTGGAAAAACTCATCACAAACAGCCTGGTAATGTGGCTGGTGAGTCAACCTGTCGTAAACAGTAAATAGCAAATAGAAAAGCATATTCTTACTCTCTCTCTGTGAAAGTCATTTTGTCTGAGTGCCCTGATAAAGTTATTGAAATGTACGACATTGGTGATGGCGCAAAAGTTAAATGTCCCTCTCCACTGGTTATCCACCATACATTGTCGACTCAATTATTTGACAGACCTTGTAACCATGAACAGAAAATCTCTCAATGAGAGAGAGTTCAAAAACACATCTGAGTGAATCCATGTTCCTGTGTTTGTGGTCTTTCACCTTCATGTTGTTTTTAAACTCTCATGAGAATGTTACATATGAACTACATGTTCACTCATTCTGCAATCGAATGTGTTCCTGGATATGTATGGATTTGACATAAAAAAAATAAGTAGATGAGCTGGTTAAGAAGTTTTAAAGTTGGCTTTTTCTACAGAAACAGATGTTGTCTTTCTCGAAGCAGAGGGAAGCAGGTTATTCAGTCAACCTTTTAGTGAATCAATGGCCTGTGTTTGTGGACTTTCACCTTAATGTTGTTTTTAGACACTCATAAGAATGCTACATATGAACTACATGTTCACTCATTCTCCAATCTAATGTGTTCCTGGATATGTATGGATTTGACATAAAAAAAATAGGTAGATGAGCTGGTTAAGAAGTTTTAAAGTTGGCTTTAAACAGATGTTGTCTTTCTCGAAGCAGTAGGAAGCAGGTTATCCAGTCAACCTTTTATATGTTCTTGATTATGGTGATATTATTTATTAAAGTGCAGCTGCTACTACTCTTAAACCTTCGGATGCCATATCCCATAGTGGGCTTTGTTTTGTTACAGGTGACAGTTTTGATACTCATCACTCTATCCTGTATCACAAGGTTCGCTGAACGTTGCTAACGACCTGTAGATCTCTACATTACTCCCTTTATATTTAAAAAGCCCTACTTCATAAACTTCCGTCTTATCTAACTTCGCTGTTGAAGAATAGACACCTGAGTTGCCTAACCCGTTCACAGGATTGGTTAACTGTTGAGGTTCCAAGGGTTGAGGTTCCTGAAACACACATAATCAACATAATTATAAATAGGCACAAGTCATGTTTCCAATATATGTTATCAATTATCTGAAATATAAAACAAACAGCTAGGAAATCATAATCAGTTTGTATGACACGTTGAACGGATATTTACATATAGTCAGTTAGCTGACTATATATTCTCATTTATGTACACGCATTTTGCTACACCCGCAATAATATCTGCTAAATATGCATATGCGACCATTGATGTGATGCAAATCATGAAAGACCATGAAAGCTGTTCTCAATAGGGAGTAATTAATTCTCTATAGGGTTTTGAGAGATTGAGACAATGAAGATTACACTTTATTCTTTTCTAACCACTAGGCTGGTAACTTAGTGGTTCGAGCATTGGACGAGAATCTGGAAGGTTGCAAGATCAAATCCCTGAGCTGATAACGTAAACATCTGTTGTTCCGCCCCTGAACAAGGCAGTTAATCCTAGGCCGTCATTGTTAAGACTTGCCTAGTTAAATAAAGGTCAAACTTTTAGATTCACGTTTGATACAGTATGTAAACACAATACATTACATCCTTGCCTATTAACTTAATGTAATTATTAGTACTTTAGTCAGTCTGGAGGTAAGATGTAGTGAAATGTTACTTACATGTAAAATGTGTAGCTCACTTTGGCTTTTGTGTGGCTTGTTGGTTTATAGGGGTTAAGTAAAGGTCAAAGTACTGCTTTTATGAGAACCTTTCCATTTGTTAAAGTCACAGTGATGGTTACTCAAAACTCAGTGAGTGAACATGATTATAATATGGATGTATGTTATTACGATGGATGTATCATATAATATGGATGTATGATATTAAAATATTGTTTAACATAGCAGACACATTTCACAATGTCATACAACAAGATCTTCTGGTCCAAACATGTCAATAAAACCCTCTCGGAATTGCCTGTATACAACTACCTTGTGCTTTTTCTACCCCACACGATAGGGAGAATTGTAACCCTCCCATAAATTGGAACCCTCTATAGATACAACTAGGCATGGTGGGACGAGGGAACTCAAACACAATGTCAACTCTCATGAGTCAAAGACCAGCCCCCTGTAATAACTCATTGAAGTCCACACCTGGTTGGACAAACCCATTACAAACATCTTGGTAATGTGGCTGAATTAAAAATCTACCCTGAGCTTCCCAATGAAAATAGAATAAAGATTGAGTGAAGAATATGATTTTCTATCTGTGAAAGTCATTTTGTGTGAGAGCCATGATCCAGTCATTGGAATATAAGACATGGGGAATGGTGCAAGGGTGAAATGTCCCTCTCCACTTGTTATCTATCATACATTTTAGACTAGAGGTAGCTGAAGATAATGAGCCACCAAAATACCAGTCCCCCATGCTGGGTCAGTAAGCACCAGGTCTAACAGGCTCTCCTCCAGGTATAGAATATCATTAAAGAATATACACTTTTATTTTTTATTTATTTTTTAAACTAGGCAAGTCAGTTAAGAACAAATTCTTATTTATAATGACGGCCTACCCTGGAAACGCTGGGACAATTTTGCACCGCCCTATGGGACTCCCATTCACAGCCGGATGTGATACAGCCTGGATTTGTAGACACCTCTTGCACTGAGATGCAGTGCCTTAGACCGCTGCACCGCTCAGGAGCCCACTGAAGCGTACAAAACATTAGAAACAGCTGTTTTTTCCTTGACATCGACTGACTAGGTGAATCGAGGTGAAAGCTAGGATCCCTTTTTGATGTAATTTGTTAAATCCACTTCAATCAGTGTAGATGAAGGGGAAGAGACAGGTCAAATAAGGACATTGAAGCCTTGAGAGAATTGAGACATGGATTGTGTATGTGTGCCATTCATACGGTGAATGGGCAAGACAAAAGATTTAAGTGCCTTTGAATGGGGTATGGTAGTAGGATTCGAGTGCCCTGGTTTGAGTGTCATCTATAACTTTACATATCTGAATTGTGAATTTTGTCGGGTCGCCCAAAAAGTGACATATTGCAGCTGGGATTTTCATGCTCAACAGTTTGTTTCAGGAATGGTCCCCCATCCAAAGGACATCCAGCCAACTTGACACAACTGTGGGAAGCACTGGAGTCAACATGGACGAGCATCCCTGTGGAATGCCTTTGACACCTTGTAGAGTCCATCCCCTGGCAAATTGAGGCTATTCTGAGGGCAAAATGGCAACTCAATATTAGGAAGGTGCTCCTAATGTCTTGTACATTTACATTGTTTCTGTTTAAACACATAAACAGACCTACCCATATCAATTATTTGACAGATGCGATCATTAACATAGAATCCCTTGATGAGAGGGAGAGTTCAATGAGCTAATCTGAGTGAACACAATGTTTTTGTGTCTGTGGACTTTCACCAATTTGTACATGTTTGCCATATACAATATGTTTTTGTGAGAGCTGGGGCCACCAATATATATGAAAAATGTATGCACGCATGACTGTAAGTGACTGGATAAAATAATCTGCTTAATGGCATACATTGTTATTATTTAGCTGTACAAATGCGAAATCACCAGTGTACATTGAACTCGGAGATTGTACATTGTACTATATCATAATGTATATATGAGTACAACTTAACTGGTGTTAAAATAAGTTTTGAAAGTTTTTACTCTCACTGTTTATTATATTTAAACACTGTAGGGTGTAAAGCCTTATTTGTATATTTACCAGTGTGCCTTTTGAGGGAATGATCGAGTTACCACCTATGATTGTGTTTGTTAGTGACAGAGGTTGTTGCATTCGTTCATTCACTTCCAGGCCTGTCGCCTTTACGAAGTGAGTGCCTAAGTGTTATCATTTAATTAAGATTAAACCCTTTATGACAATACATTACATATATGTTATGGCCTTTCTTTGATGGCCTAGTTTCTCCCTAACACAGCGGTCTGAAATTGTTGGCTTTCAAGCCACATCAGGCCTGCAAATCACATTATGCTGGTTGGCAAAGTATGTATCTTTCTGTAGCAAGAAATCAATAATTCAATCAATGTACATGCAAAAACACAGATATTGA
The DNA here is from genome assembly GCF_036934945.1 of Oncorhynchus masou masou. Lineage (NCBI taxonomy): Eukaryota > Metazoa > Chordata > Actinopteri > Salmoniformes > Salmonidae > Oncorhynchus > Oncorhynchus masou. Next base: position 35,813,622 of record NC_088213.1, read on the forward strand.
AACAAATAATTCTAAACATCAACCTGCAATAGAGCATGATGTGAAATCTGATAATGATGGGCAGGGTTTTATTTATATTTTTCTACACTACACAGAGTAAAAAAAAAACATTAACACTGTGAATTTAACACTTACAGTAAATGTTTGCAGTGTGGCATTGAATCACAAAATGCACAAACAACTGGAAATACTTGACAAATAAATATATTCCACACTAAATTACACATTAACATTCTATTATGTTGGCATCAATTCAACATTATACATTTTCATGATTCAAAGATGCACTATGCAGAAATCGCTCTGTCATTTCCTGGATGATAAAATTGTAATAGTACGCCTAATTTCAGTTTATGTGACAAAACAAACACGTTTAGTGTAAATAATCATTGTACCATCTAAAGATTGTGAAATATATATTTCCTTAACGAATAATATTGCATTTTCAGCTGTTTGAAGCTGGTGTACAAAACCTAGCTGGTGTACAAAACCTAAAGCAAAATACGCAAAAACTAAACTTAAACACGGGAATCATAGAAATAGCGCCATAGAATATATCTACGGTATCTTAGACTTGCTTTCAATGAGAATGACAGATCTATAACACACATATCTATGTGAATTTTGTTGGTTCACCCTAAAAGCTACATATTACAGCTTTGATTCATACTTATCCTATTATTTTTGTGTACCAGAATGTGGAGAATTGGATCTGTTCATTCACTTTTAATCTTTCTTTTCAAGCAACTTCTAACGCTTAAATATCTGACTATTGCAACAAGAAGAAGAATAAGCACTACTACAACAGCCAACAATATCAGGACAACATCTACAGAGTGGTAGGAGTACCAAGGCATTCTGTAGGACTCTGTACGCAGGTGAGCAGCACCTTTGTGTCTCATGACAAACTCAATCCAGAAGAGGGCAGTGTCCAGGGGCTCCATTGGCACGTCCCTGTGTAGCCTGGAGAGTCTCTGCATGTTCGTCCTGTAGGATGGCTCATCCAGAACTTCCTGCAAGGCCTCCAGGAAGTTATAGTTCTTGTCTACTGTTGCCATGGATAAAAGCTTCGCTCCTCCTCTTTTTTTCAGACGAAGGAGGTTGTCATATTGATCAAAAAACAGAGGTAGACCCACAACAGGAATTCCATGGTAAATAGCCTCTTGAACCCCATTTGTTCCTCCATGAGCTACAAACAGCCTCGTCATTGGATGTCCTAACAGATCATTTTGCGGCATCCAGTCAACTAGTAAGGTATTGTTGCCCAGAGTAGCTGGCCTGTCTCCTTTGTGTCTCCAGATTACCTTCTGAGGTAGTTGGGCAAAAGCAGCAGCTATCACATCAGCTATATCATGTGGAAACTCAGACACAAAAGTCCCCAAAGACATGATAATGACTCCATAATTCCCAGAACTCTGAACAAACTCCTCTAGTTCTTGGGGAAGAGGCTTTGCAGGTTTACATTGGAACCCTGCCATATAGATAACATTAGGCATGGTGGGACGAGGGAACTCAAACACAAAGTCAACTCTCATGAGCCATAGATCAGCCCCCTGTAATAACTCATAGAAGTCCACACCTGGTTGGAAAAACACATCACAAACAGCCTGGTAATGTGGCTGGATTACAAGTCTGTACTGAACTTCCCAAAGCAAATAGAAAATCATATTCTTTACTCTCTCTGTGAAGGTCATTTTGTGTGAGAGCCCTGATCCAGTCATTGGAATATAAGACATGGGGGATGGCGCAATGGCTAAATGTCCCTCTCCACTGGTTATCCACCGTACATTGTAGACTAGAGGTAGCTGAAGATAATGAGCCACCAAAATACCGGTCCCCCATGCTGGGTCAGTAAGCACCAGGTCATACTGGTTCTCCTCCAGGGTCTTCATTAAATCCTTGTCTTCCAATACAGCAGTTGCCATGTCACATTCCAGTCCATGAACCTTAGACATTGCAGAGAACATCTCGATTTGCAAATGTATAAAGTTTAATACAGAGCTTGTTCCTCTCTCTATATCAATTACTTTCTTTACGATTGGCTTTACAAATTCCTCAAATTCCACACCATCAATGACAGGTATTGTAATAGAACTGTAATGTAGAGACTCTTCTTTAATATACCAACTTTGAGTTGTCCGTACTACGGTGATGGTGTGTCCCTGAGAGTGAAGAGCCTTGATCAGAATGTCCATGTTCACCCAGTGACTACCTTCTAAGGGAAATACCAGAATTTTCCCACCATCGTAGATTCTCCAAGAAGCAACCAGTAAAGATATGAGAAAGTATGAGCTTATGCTTCCATTGTAGCTTGCCATCTTTCATCTGAATGATAGGAGAAATCAGACGGCAGGTTGAACAGAATGCAAAACAACAACTCTTGTTGTTGTATCAGGTGGACTCTGACCGACTTAAAAAGGATTGGACCCTTTTTTTCTATTTTCACCTAAAATGACATACCCAAATCTAACTGCCTGTATGCATTTTTTGGTACCATTTGAAAGGAAACACTTTGAAGTTTGTGGAAATGTGAAAGGAATGTAGGAGAATATGACACTTTATAACACATCTGGTAAAAGATAATACAAAGAAAAAAACAACAACCGTTTTTGTCTTTTTTTTGTATCATCTTTGAAATGCAAGAGAAAGGCCATAATGTAAGTCCAGCCGAGGTGCAAATTATATGTTGGCCACTAGATGGCAGCAGTTATGTGCAACGTTTCAGATTGATCCAATGAACCTTTGCATTTCTGTTCAAAGTCTTGTATCAAGACTGCCCAAATGTACCTAATTTGTTTATTAATAACGTTTTATGTTCAAAACTGTGCACTCTCCTCAAACAATAGCATGGTATTATTTCACTGTAATAGCTACTGTCAATTGGACAATGCAGTTAGAGTAACAAAAATGTAAGCTTTCTGCCAATATCAGATATGTCTATGTCCTGGGAAATGTTCTTGTTCCTTACAACCTCATGCTAATCGCATGAGCCTACGTTAGCTCAACCGTCCCGCAGGGGACCCACCAATCCTGAAGAAGTTTTAAGTCCCCAACTAAGTCTCCCAGTGTCTAACAGACTCACAGACTTAAAAGATAATCTCAAGACACCTTTCTAATACAAAGAGATGGTCTTAGAAGCTGGAAAGTAGGACAATTAATTCACTGTAACAATGATTTGTCTCCTAAATTAACTGTGTCCCACAAGCCAAACAGTTGTAGCTTTTGATCATACAAGAGCATTCACAGCTGAATTCTTCAGTGAAGCTTATTCAAAGAGGATTATAATTAAATTCTTGCTTGATCTTGTTATGTAATATTGTTTTTCTGAGAATGTAGCCACTGTCAAAAAACTGGCAATTTATTTTGTATTTTACCAACCTAGGGCCCAGTTAATTACTACGGTTTGGCCATTATTTTAATAAATTATAAAAGAGTAATGTAAGGGTAATATACTGTAAAAGGGTAGTGTATATAAAAAGGTAATATATTTAAAAATGTAATATAAAAGGGTAATGTGTATAAAAGAGGAATGTCGACTTAAATATAAAATATAATTAAATATAAATATATTAAATATAAAAGGTAAAGGGGTCATATACATATACGTATTTACTGTACACTTATTTATAAAGGGGGGGATTAAAAGTTATTTATTCACCACTGTTAATTATTAGCTAGTCTCATGTGGCCAGCCTTCCATAATCCTGTCTCGTTAACCGTGAGAAGCCTGTTTTTCAGAGGCAAGAAAATGCTTCCCAGCATTACACACTCCTGCCACCATCATTACACACACCTGCCTTCCCTCATCAGAGCTTCAGCAATTATTGGACTCACCTGGACTCAATCACCTGTGTTATTACCTGCCCTATATCTGTTTGTTACCAAGCTCTGTTCCCTGCTTCAGGATTAATGTTTGTTTGTCTTTGCATACCCAGTTCTGACACTGTCTCCGTTTGATGTTTGTTCCATATTAAATGTTCGACTCCCTGTACCTGCTTCTCTTCTCCAGCGTCGGTCCTTACTTAACCTGGATAATTGTATTCATTGTTATACCTTGTGAGATATTTCTATAGGGAGGTATCCTCCTTCCAGAATATAGAGGGATTATTTCATATAAAACAATTGTATGTTAATTTAATCTAGAAACAGATACAGCAACATAGAGACAATAATCCCTCATTCATATCAAAAATTATGATGGAACTAGAATCCATTGCTCTCCCACACCCACATGTGAGTAAGTGTCTCCATCTCTGCACTGACTGTAGTGTCTCTGAATTTGTTGTGCTCAGTGCACTTAGTCTCAGTTTAGTCTTATCCACTGCCGCCTGCATGGTTGGGGACGATGATCTTTGCCCATTTGTAGATGACAGGGATGAAGAGCAGAGCAGAGCCCAGTACTGAGACCAGGAGGAAGGTCCACAGGAACACACGATCCAGAACCTGAGCCACAAACTTCCAATCCTGCACCACCTGGAGAGAGAGAGAGACCAAACATGCCCTTCAGACTCCAACACATGACCTCGTTGACACAGGCTGGGAGGGCTTTGCAGTCAGAGGTGCAGTTGCATGTGACAATCAGAGGATGGAGACAAATACACAATATGGAGAAGATTAATATAGACAGAGAATTACAGTAAGACTTCAAAAACCTAAATTCAGTACTGTATGATTGATTTTGTATCATAACAAACACAATATTCTCTCATGCCAACCGTGTCATTGATACTGCAGGGGCAGACTGATTCTCTGTAACTCTATGGGATCATACCTCTCTGACCTCGTTCTCCTTGACCACATGCATGGTGATGTAACGGATAGAGTCCAAAGCAGCCTGCAGGTTATTCGTGGGGGAGAGATGAGGCGTGGACTTCATAATGCCCCCTACTGTCCCCTCTCTCCCTGCCAGTCCTGCCCCCTCTCTCCCTGCCAGTCCTGCCCCCTCTCTCCCTGCAAGTCCTGCTCTGGCCCCACCGGGGGTAGCATAGCGGTCCACGTGGCTGCGCATACACAGCAGCTTAGGCAGCCTGTGCAGGAAGATACGACGCACCCAGGGCGCCATGCCTTGGTGCATGGACGTGGAGCGGTGGTGGATGTTGATGGTAAAGACGGTGATGACAATGGAGAGCGTGACAAAGATCATGGTGAACACCAGGTACTCCCCAATCAGAGGGATGACCTTGGAGGAGGACGGAATTATCTCCTCGATCACGAGAAGGAAGACTGTGAGGGACACCAGCACAGAGGTGCACAGGGAGATCTTCTCCCCGCCGTTGGAAGGCAGGTAGAAGACCAGGATGGTGAGGAAAGAAAGGCCGATACAAGGGATAATAAGGAAGAGGGTGTAGAAGAGCGGCAGTCTGCGGATGATGAAGGAGTAGGTGATGAAGGGGAAGTGGCAGGATCCGTCCATCCTCAGACCACGGCTGCCTGTTGCTTTCACTATATCCCATTCGCCACTGTCAAAGTAGTCCCTCTTATCCACATGAAAGTCCTCCAGGAGGATGTCAACCTGTTGAATGAATACAAGGTTAGAAAAGATGAAACATCAACAGATGTATCTTCCCTTCAACTCCCCAAAGTATAAACAATAGATTAACACATTTCTGACATCAATTAATGACTGTATAGTCATTAATATACTGTAGAATGTTTCACAATGCTGTGTAGGCTACAACCTGTGAGCCATCATAGGTCCAGGAGCCAAACTTCATGGAGCAGTTCTGCAGATCAAAGGGGAAGAAGGTGACATCGATGATGCAGGCTGACTTGTAGTTAGCGGGCTGTGTCCAGGTGATGGTGCCATCATACTTGACAACAGCCTTGGTGACAGAGCCCTCAAAACGTCCATCGGCACTGTGAGAGGAAAGGGTTAACATCTGTTCATCTTCTACGGGGTTGAATCGGGCTTTTCTTGATGTGTTGGATTCATTGAATTTTGTGCTGTTTAAAATATAGTCTATGCTGTGTAGGGCTGCAAAGCTAATGGTAATTTCCCAAAGTTACTGGAATCTTCAGTCATTTTGGTAAATCACAGAAAATCTATGGCAACCTATCGTCATTTTCGTAATTTATACTTGAAAAATGTATATATATATATTTTTTAAAGGAATACATATGTATAATTAACACAACCCAACCAAGCTACACTGCCTACTTAACCCGAAAGCCAGCCACACCAATGTGTCGGAGGAAACAACGTACACCTGGTGACCGTGTTAGCATGCACTGCGCCCGACCCGCCACAGGAGTCTCTAGTGCGCGATGGGGCAGAATCATCCCTGCCGGCCAAACCCTCCTCTAACCCAGACGACGTTGTGCCAATTGTGCACCGCCCCATGGGTCTCCCGGTCGCGAACCCAGAATCTCTAGTGGCACAGCTAGCACTGCGATGTAGTACCTTAGACCACTGCACCACTCGGGAGGCTATTAATTGATCAGCCACACAGGGCCAGAGATTGTTACAGACACCTGTGATAATCTGAAGTACCCAAAAGAGCCACGAATCTTGTAATAGATTACATAAAATCCCTGAAAATCCTTAGAAAGTTTCCAGTATTATACAGTGCTTGACTTGGAATGGAAGTAGAGCAGGAGCTGTATTTTTCAAGTCGGTCCATTAGAGATTATGCTATAGACTTCTGATTATTCGCTGTTAATGGTTTAAACATGCCACTTTGTTTACATACCCTACATTACTCACCTCTTATGTATATACTGTACTCTATACCATCTACTGCATCTTGCCTATGCCGTTCGGCCATCACTCATCCATATATTTATGTACATAGTCTTATTCATTCCTTTACACTTGTGTGTATAAAGTAGTTGTTGTGAAATTGTTAGATTACTTGTTAGATATTAATGCATGGTCGGAACTAGAAGCACAAGCATTTCGCTACACTCACATTAACATCTGCTAACCATGTGTATGTGACAAATAAAATTTTATTTTGATTTGATTTGAACTCAGACTTCTCCATGACCTTTAATCTTACATGGGGAACGCAGGATGCTGACTGTTTACATTTTTTTTTTACTAATTTAAATTTGACCCAGCTGATTACAAAGCCCACTCGTCCAAACTTAAATGACTCTACGAAATCGACTTTGATTGACCTCATATTTACAAATACTCCAGAGAAATATGCTGGGAGTGGGGATTTGCTTTAGATATTAGTGAACATTGGCCCATTGTATGTGTCAGGGATATACAGATGCCACGATCCAAACCTTGTTTTATCAACAAGAGGAATTTAAAAAAATTCAAAGAACAGGCTTTTTTTGTGACCTTTATTTTGGGACTTTGATTGCATTGCATCTATACCTGACCCAGAGTTGGCTCTGAACCACTTCACAAATGTTTTCAATAAACATGATAAACATGCTCCCTTTTAAAAAACTGAGAATTCAAAATCAGTCTTACCCTTGGTTCAGTCCAGAGCTATCTGAATAAATATACAACAGAGATGCTGCCTGGGCCAATGCTAGATTCACAGACTCGGGTCCAGACTGGCAGTCTTTTAGGCAATTGAGAAATCTGTGTGTAAAACTAGTTAAAAAAGCAAAATCTGATTATTTTGTTTATATGTACACTATTCTGTGTGTACACTACCCTATATGTACACTATTCTGTGTGTACACTACCCTATATGTACACTATTCTGGAAAGCTGTTAAATCGCTGAAGGGTTGTGTCTCCTCTTCTCTCCCATCAAATTCATTAAGATTCAGGCACTTTTACTGACAAAATTGATCATCATTAATGCATTTAATCACCATTTTATCTCTGCAGGCTTTATATTTGAAAGTATTTCAAAGCCAGCTCTTGAAAAGAGTAGTTCGTATTTAGATGGTGAAAATCTATTGAATGATACTGGAAATGCTGGTCAGGAGTTTCCTTTTTGGAAATTCACTGATAAAGAAGTCCTGGATGCTTTGTTAACATTAGACAAAAAAAAATCTACAGGGGCTGATCATTTGGAGCCTGGTCTGCTTATGTGTGCAGACGTATTGCTGACTCAGTAGCCCACATTGGTAATTTAACATTGTTATCAGGAAGTATTCAAGAAGCATGGAAATCCACATATGTGCTGCCACTCCATTACGGTGGGGATACAAATGATCTTGACAACCATCGCCCCATTTCAAGACTACCTTGTTTAGCAAAGATTCTTGAATCCTTGGTTAACGCATAACTTTGTTCCTTTTCATCTGATAATTGTATTCTTAATATAAACCAATCAGGGTTTATGCCTGGGCATAGTACTACCACAGCAACCACGCTAGTTATTAATGATCTTGTCAATGCCTTGGATGCCAAAAAGAACTGTGCTGCCTTGTTTATTGATCTGTCAAAGGCGTTGGACACTGTTGATCATTCTGTTTTACTGAAGAAATGATCAAGGGTAGTCCTGGGATATACAGCCTGTTTATGGTTTCAGAATGATCTTAGCAACATAACTCAGGCCATCTTCATAGATGTGGTTTCTTGAGATTCATAAAGATGTTCCTCAGGGTTCGATTTTGGGTCCATTATTGTTCACTTTGTATAATAATGGCATAGGAAACACTGTTAATAGTTGTAACATTCATCTCTATATGCAGATGACACAGTTCTGTATTCCTGTGCCACCTCAGTGCAGCAGGCCATTTGTGAACTTCAGCATGACTTTGATTCAATTTAGAAATCACTTAGTGTTAAATACAAGGTAAACCAAGCTCACTGTCACGGTTGTCATAATGAGGAGACCAAGGCGCAGCGTGGTAAGCGTACATACTTATTTAATGAAAGAACGAACACTGAACAAACTATACAAAAACAACAAAACGAACCGTGAAGCTAATATGGGTAGTGCAGACAGGCAACTAAACATAGAATAACAACCCAAAAAACACACAAGGAATATGGCTACCTAAATATGGTCCCCAATCAGAGACAACGATAAAACAGTTGCCTCTGATTGAGAACCAATCTAGGCAACCATAGACATATAAACCCCTAGACATACAAAAAAACCTAGACAATACAAAAACTAAACAAACCACCCTCGTCACACTCTGACCTAAACAAAATAATAAAGAAAACAAAGATAACTAAGGTGACAGTACCCTCCCCCAAAGGTGCGGACTCCCGGCCGCAAACCTAAACCTATATGGGAGGGTCTGGGTGGGCATCTAACCTCAGTGGCGGCTCTGGTTCTGGACACCACCCCCCTTCTTTACACTGAGTCCGCTCTTGTAGCACTGACCCGTGAATCATCGCCGGAGGCTCTGGACTGCGGACCCTCTCTGCGTGGATCATCGCCGGAGGTTCTGGACTGGGGACCGTCGCTGGAGACCCCGGACTGGGAACCGTCGCTGGAGACCCCTGGCTAGGGACCATCGCTGGAGACCCCGGGCTGGGGACCGTCGCTGGAGACACCGGGCTGGGGACCGTCGCTGGAGACCCCGGGCTGGGGACCCTCACTGGAGACCCCTGGCTAGGGACCATCGCTGGAGACCCCGGGCTGGGGACCGTCGCTGGAGACACCGGGCTGGGGACCGTCGCTGGAGACCCCTGGCTAGGGACCGTCGCTGGAGACCCCGGGCTGGGGACCGTCGCTGGAGACACCGGGCTGGGGACCGTCGCTGGAGACCCCAGGCTGGGGACCGTCGCTGGAGACACCGGGCTGGGGACCGTCGCTGGAGACCCCGGGCTGGGGACCGTCGCTGGAGACGCCGGGCTGGGGACCGTCGCTGGAGACCCCGGGCTGGGGACCGTCGCTGGAGACCCCGGGCTGGGGACCGTCGCTGGAGGTTCTGGACTGTGGCCCGTCGTTGGAGGTTCTGGACTGTGGACTGTCGTTGGAGGTTCTGGTCTGTGGCCCGTCGTTGGAGGTTCTGGACTGTGGCCCGTTGTTGGAGGTTCCGGTCTGTGAACTGTCGCCGGACACTCTGGACTGGGTACTGTTGCCGGAAGCTCTGGACTGCCGAGGCGCACTGTAGGCCTAGTGTGCGTGATGCCGGCAATGGTGATACCGGGATAGGGACACGCACCTCAGGGCGAGTGCGAGGAGCAGGAACAGGGTGTACTGGACCCTGGAGGCGCACTGGAGTCCTGGTGCGTGGTGCCGGCACTAGTGATACTAGACTGGTGACACGCACCTCAGGGTTAGTGCGGGGAGGAGGAACAGGACGTACTGAACTGTGGAGGCGTACTGGTGGTCTGGAGTGTAGAGCTGACACAACCAGCTGGCACTGGCACAGGACCCACTGGGCTGTGCAGAGTCACCGGAGACACAGTACGCAGAGCCGGCGCAGGATATCCTGGTCCAAGAAGGTATACTGAAACCAGGAATGCTGAGCCGGCACCCTCCTTCCTGGCTGGATGCCCATTCATCGGCCAATGTGAGGAGCTGGAATAGAGAGCCCCGGGCTAGAATTGCCCACTGGAGACACCATGCATTCCACCGCATAACACGGTGCCTGACCAGTAACACTGGTAAGCACGACGAGTTGTTTAGAACACTAAACAAACTATACAAAAACAACAAAACGAACCGTGAAGCTAATATGGCTAGTGCAGACAGGCAACTAAACATAGAATAACAACCCACAAAACACACAATGAATATGGCTACCTAAATATGGTCCCCTATCAGAGACAACGATAAACAGCTGCCTCTGATTGAGAACCAATCTCGGCAACCATAGACATATAAACCCCTAGGCATACAAAACCCTTAGACATACAAAAGCCCCTAGACAATACAAAAACTAAACAAACCACTCTCGTCACACCCTGACCTAACCAAAATAATAAAGAACCTGCATATTTGCGCTATAAATGGAGCCCAATTTGAGCTTGTTTTTTCAATATAAGTACCTGGGTGTCTGGATTGATTACACGTTGTCCTTTGTAACGCATATAAAAAATCTGACTAAGAATCTAAAACCCAAGATAGGTATTATTTCTATATAAAAAACTGTCTTAGTATTAAAAATAGGAGAAAGATTGTTCAAACAATGATAAAATAATTCCACTCAGAAACCTTATAATTGTATGAAATTGATTAGAATCATAAAAATGCGACTTGCTTGCTAGTTGAGATTTCTGCTCTTCCTACATTTCACTGATCTTAGAAGCAGAAAGCATTTTTGTCTGCAGTTTTTTGATTTGGCTATTTGTTTCAAGTGTATGTCGCGGTTTGAACCCCGCCTTCAGCACCCGCCCCCGCCCGCACCAGGGGGCGCCCCATGCCGCCCCAGGGCTGCCCATGTCGCTGTATTTGTCATCTCTCATGTCTTATTCGACTAGTATTTTTGAAAGTGTAAGGATAATAATTGAGTTGTTCTGAAATGTTTATTTCTTGCCAACATTTTACTCCCTCTATGTTTACTATAACACACATACATGAATTATTATTTTCAGTTGCCTATCCTGACGTGAAGTTTGTCCTATAGAAGTTGTTCTATAGAAACTATTTGACTCTGATGTGTGCCACAGAAAGTATTTGACTCTAGCCACAAAATTAAGGAAATTAGAAGGGGGGAGGTTTGGCACAACACCAGACAGCTATTCCCCAAGTCAACCACAGGTAATATATCCTCCCTTTGCAACCCTTGTGTGGAAGTCATAGGCATGGTACTTACTTGTCATAGAGCACAATGTCTGGGATCCAGATGGAGTCCGATGGGACTCTGATGGTAGTGATGCCCAGGTAGTCATCAGTGTTCCAGCGTAGCTTCATGTCCAACCATTCCTAAACAGGAGCGAGAGAGAGATGGATGGGTCACCTTTGTAATATTTGTGTTGTGGAGAAATAACCAGGCAGGAGACACAGTTAGTTTCGTTTAGTCAAAACCTCTCGTGCTCTACCGCCCCCGGCACTATAGTGCGCATGTGCATTTCCTATTAGGTGTAGTAACATAACATTGCCATAATACATTACTGCTTAGTAACAGCATAGTAACTAATATGAACAGCTGTAGATCACAGATTCTACACTCCTCCTCCATAGTGTTTAACTCCCAGAGAACAAGGTAAATATGTTAGGGAACTACTAATGCAATATCTGAACAATGCATTCTTAAACATTTTTCAACTACTGGGTTGAAGCAGACTTTTCAAAGCCCAGCACAAATCCAGGGGATTATTCTGCCCGGAAGATGGAATTTGTGTCCTAATAACTAACCCAGGTAATGTCCTTTTATCTTTCCTTTAATCTAGGACATATTAAAGAGTTTGTTTGTTTTACTGTCTGTTACATCCTGAAACAGTTCAACTCACAGGTCAAGCTTTTGAGGTGCCCTTCGCTGTCAAATAGGATATCTCCGCTCCTCCTAGGCTTCCGGTGGTGGGCCAGGTTCGGGTGGAAGGTCAGGCTCTGTCTCTCTCGTATGTCCACCGTCAGGAGAATAGTCCTGGGGGTCTCTGCTGGGGCATTGGACCATAGCAGATGATCCACATGAACGTTGCCATGGCGATGACCAATTTGGACTTAAGTCAAAGGTCCTCTGCGTTGCAAGATCACACCCGAGTTCCACAGGCGCTTGGGGTGTCTGAAATCATGTACCATCACCCTCTCCCCCTCTTTGAATTCTCAGACATATTTAGTGTCTGACATGAGCTTTCTTCTGCTGTAGCTGGTGCTTTGCCACAGTGCTTGACAAGTCTGGTTTCAACAATGTCAGGCGGGTATGTGGTTGGTGTTTCAGAAACAGTTCAGCTGGTGTACATTCCGTTACTGTGTGTGGTGTGTTACGGTAAGTAAACAGGAACCGAGGAAGCCTATGGTGGATGGGCACAGACTGAAGCTTGAGTCTAGTCCAGGCCTTCTTAAAGTTTTGCACAGCTCTCTCCGCTGCTCCGTTTGATGCCGGATGGTAAGGTGGTGACAGGATGTGCCTTACTCCTGCATAGGAAACTGGACGTGGTTTGTGAAAGATTGGCTTGGTTCCTTCTTGCACTCTGACTTTTGCTGTGAAGTCTTGTATTTCGCCGTAGCCATCTTTGAAAAGTCATTTGCCGTAATACATTACTACTTAGTAACTGCATAGTAACTCATATAAACAGATGTAGATCACAGATGATACAACCTTAACATCATTCATGAATGGCCATCTCTTTTTACAAGCGGATTCTTTTGACCAGACTGCTACTGGAAATCACCATAAATTACTTTTCTCCCCCTGAGAGAAAATTGATTCCACTACAGTATACACTGAGTGTACAAACATGATGAGCACCTGCTCATTCCATGACATGGGACTGACCAGGTGAAAGCTGTGATCCCTTGTTGATGTCTCTTGTTAAATCCACTTCAATCAGTGTAGATGAAGGGGAGGAGACAGGATGAAGAAGGATTTTTAAGCCTTGAGACAATTGAGACATGGATTGTGCATGTGTGCCATTCAGAGGGTAAATGGGCAAGACAGAATATTTAAGTGCCTTTGAACGGGGTATGATAGTAGGTGCCAGGCGCATCGGTTTGTGTCAACTGTAACGCAGCTGGGTTTTTCACACTCAACAGTTCTGTTCTTAATATTTTGTACACTCGGTGTATGTGTAACAATGCAACTGCATATCTGTGATAAGCAGATGTAATATCTCAGAGTGTTTGCATTGTCACATGGTGGATATCAAAATGTATGGCCAAATAAAGTAGATAGTGGGAGAGAAGCACTGATGTGGACAGAGACATATTTTCAATCTTATCTCCTCATTCACCGCTGATGAATAGATGTGGCCATCACGTTAGCTATTGCCCTCTGTTCTCTGATTTGCATGGAGTTGTTTGTCATTGTGGCATACTGGTGAGAGGCTGACCTGCAGACCCTGGTCTGGAGTGATGATTCCCTGGCTGCAGAGAGCAGATGCAGTCAGAGGATATGAATTAAGCTGCCAAGAGGGCTGGGTGGCAAGGCAGGCTGCCGGGGGGCGGGAGTTGCAAACTGGGTTGCTCGTGAGAAATGAAGATGTGAGCTCATCGTGAAATGCCACCAGAACAAGGGGACATGCAGTAGGGAGATTGATTGTTACTCTAAATTCCATAACGCCTTTGTTTGTAAAGCTGACGCTGCTGTAGAGCAGTGGTCCCCAACCTTTTTTGTTTACTTTCCTCCCAATTGAATTTTGCTCTGCCTTCAGTACGCCTGAAGATTCCGCTTACGTGCATGTAACCCTATAGACTTATGAGTCTTTTTAATTACCCCCTCTGGATAGGCCAAGTACCCCCGGGGGTCCTAATACCCCTGGTTGGGAACCACGCTGTAGAGTGTTATGAATTAAACAATGGGTGGGTCTAATCCTGGACGCTGATTGGTTAAAACCGTATTCTAGCTGTTGTCTATTCCACAAGTTACCACCATCTAAAGCTTTGATGTTGAAATGCCTATTTGCACTGTTCAATCTCAATGCACAATCCACTGTCTGATCAGCCCAACCAGGAAACTTATAAACTTGACCTTGAATGTAAAAAGCATCTAGACATTATCTCCCATTTCTTTTAGACAAGCAATTGGTTTTCAATAGTGGAGATTTGTATAAACCTTGCTGTCTGTCTCTCTGACATTTGTAACATTGTTTATTTAGAAACTTGATCTCCAGCTGTCCCATAGTAATGAATGTGTAGGGGTTGGGAGTCGGGACAAGACAGATAGGCAGGCAGCTTTTCTCAGCCAGTCAACATTTTTATGGATATATACAAAGAAATGTCAATAGAAAACAGGTCAAATGAGATGAAGTGCATCTAGTTTGCAGTCTGTCCAGCTTCAGTTGGAAGTGATTGTGTTGGCTGTGTTGTGGGCTAGCTCCTCTGAACAACAGTCTCCTGACGAGAGAGCACATTTTCTATGCCAGGTGAAATTGCGCGTCATTGTCATTGTTATGGATGTATCCAAATAAATGTCGCTAGAAAACAGCTTAAACAAATGCATATTCAGTTACTTTTTTGTTATTCTGTCTGCACTGTTTGATGTGACTATAAGTTAGCCATAGTTGGCTAACTAGCAAGCAAGAACGTTGCCAGCCAGTATAGCAATAGAACATTTAGAACGAACGACTGGGTCTCTTCCATAAATACAGAACAAAAATACTTAACAACTGGGTCACGTCTCTGGGAACCGAACCGATAGAACGAACGACCAGCTGGCTTGTAGCAACACCTAGATTTGTGTCGGGACTATATCTTGTGGAACGATGAAATAATACATTCCTCAAAATAACTTTTTAATGAAAATATGCAAATCATTATTGAAATATGTTGGTAACCCGTTGTATAAAAGTGATAATGCCCTCGATGCCAGTGACAGGAGGACATATTGGCACGGTTTGCCGAACAACACCCATGCCAATATATCCTCCTAACACTGGCTTCTCGGGAATGATCACTTAAATATACTATTCCCCTCCAAAATATGTTTAAGATCTTGCCTGTTTCATCCACACATTGGTTGTCATCAACTGGTTCTTCTCGTCCTGTAATGGAGAGACCAGACTGTAAAGGTTTTTTCTGTATCTTTGTGTTGTTATACTGTCCGTATGTGTGTAAATGTGGTAAAAAAAATCAACAATGTAAATTAGCCTAAATATATTTATAGTGATATATTCTTTCCAGTGATGTAATGTACTTAAGTAAAAAATACCAACTACTCAAGTAGTCTTTTGGGTATCTGTACTTTACTGTTTCTATTTTTGATTACTTTAACTTTTACTTCACTACATTCCAAAAGAAAATAAATGTACTTTTTACTCCATACTGCCTGACACCCAATATTAATCATTACATTTTGAATGCTTAGCAGGACAGGCAAATGGTCCAATTCACACACTTAGAGAACATCGCTGGTCATCCCCTGCCTCTGATCTGGCGGCCTCACTAAACACACATTGTTCATTTGTAAAGGGTGTCTGAGTGTTGGAGTGTGCCCCTGGCTACCCATAAATAAATATCAAGAAAATGGTGCCGTCTGGTTTGCTTAATATAAGGAATTTGAAATAGTTTATACTTTCACTTTTGATACTTAGGTATATTTTAAACCAAATACTTTTAGACTTTTACTCAAGCAATATTTTACTGGGTTACTTTCACTTTTACTTGAGTCCTTTTCTATTAAGGTATCTTTACTTTTACTCAAATATGACAATTGGGTACTTTTTCCACCACTGAGTCTTTGCCTTGAAAGTCCAGCTTGCATTGACAAACATCAAAATAATCATCAGGAAGACACAAACCACAATATCCCATAATAATCATATTTTTCTCACCACGTCCACTAGCTGGGAGATGGCCAGTCCAAATCTGACCCGTACTGTGCCGTTGAGGTATTCCACAGGCCTCACCCATTTCTGGTAGTTTCTGAAGAGGTTCTTGAACAGTTTGTCCTCTGTCTTGGCATAGGAGGACAGTTTAGGGATTCCTATATAGGCAGGGAAACACCACATTAGCCTTCCTTAAGCTGCATCATGTCAGCGATGTGTTAACAGGGGGCATTATCCTGGCAACAGCTCATGGCCCATGTTCAGCCCAGCTAAAGCACATTGACAATGATTCATAGTCCCTGACACGTTGTCAATAACCCCATCAATCTCCAGTTTAACATGCAGGAAATCACCCCAGCACTCTCAGCATCACGGCGATCACATCTCTGGTCTCTGTTATCCCCAGATCAGAACCAGACATTCACTTTCTAGAGAGGAAGAAATCTAACTGTCACTTTGTCATGGCAACATAGTCAATACCTTTTATTCATGATTTGGTGTTTTCCACTCCTCATGGAAGGAGACAAAGGTCAAATGTGTCCTTCCTGTTAGAATTCTCTGCAAACTAGTACATTTGATCAAATATGTTGGTGAATATTTACAGAGGTGTAATTTTATTTACAAGGAGGATTTTTGAATAATATATTTTATTGTATTTTCCCTCAAATGAATCCTCTTCTTCCATGGACGAGACTCCTCTGCTACCAACACAGTGGTGCTTCATTTCCAGCTCTTCGCCATGGAAGTAGGCCTATAAACAATCTAACAGTGATTAAAGGTAAGAGTCACTTGGCTGGGGTTCGGGCAACAAAAGGCTGTCCAAACCTTTAAAAGCTGATGAAGGTTTGGCACAGTATAAACAAAAGATAGCAGCCAGGGTAGCATTTGTGCACCTATTTCCTCCGTAATTGATGACTCACTGTTAGCGGGCTGCATAGACATGGAGAGATTAAATATGACTCCATTGTTCCATGTGTGTGATGCCACCACCAGTGTCAAGTGGGAAGGGTTCAATAGTGTGGGCTGCCAGTCTAGTCAGCCTCCTTCCATCATCCAAAACAAATGTGTTTCTTCCTATCAACTCTGTTTTATGTGGTGTCTCTCTCTCTGTAAATCCTCAGTCAGTTATCCCCCGCTCTTCAAATTTAATTTGTCTCAGTGTGTTTTCTATCTGGATCTGTCACGCCCTGGTCTATATTTATTATGTTTATCTTCATTTATTGGGTCAGGCCAGGGTGTGACATGGTTTTATTTGTGGTGTGTTTCGTCTTGGGGTTGTGTGGGGTGTATAGCATAGTCTATGTCTGCCTGAGGCGGTTCTCAATCAGAGTCAGGTGATTATCGTTGTCTCTGATTGGGAACCATATTTAGGTAGCCATATTCTTTGTGTGTTTTGTGGGTGATTGTCCTTAGTGTCCTTGTTCCTGTCGCTGTGTTAGTTTACATAAGTATAGGCTGTTTCGGTTTTCGTTACGTTCATTACGTTCTTGTTTTTTGTAGTATTTTGTATTGATTCGTGTTTACGTTTTTTGATTAAACATGGATCTCAATCTACACGCTGCATTTTGGTCCGACTCTCCTTCGCCTACAGAAAACCGTTACAGAATCACCCACCACAAACGGACCAAGCAGCGTGTCAACAGGCAGGTGCAGCAAAGAGAGGAATGGACATGGGAGGAGGAATTATTCGGAGAAGGACCTTGGGATCAGCCTGGAGAATATCGCCGCCCCAAAGAAGAACTGGAGGCGGTGAGAGCTGAGAGGCGCTGGTATGAGGAGGCAGCGCGGCGATGCGGATGGAAGCCCGAGAGTCAGCCCCAAAACTTTCTTGGGGGGGGGGGACTCAGGGAGAGTGTGGCAGAGTCAGGAGTCAGACCTGAGCCCACTCTCCCTGTTTATCGTGAGGAGCCAAGGAGGAGACCAGAACCGGTGTTGGAGGTGAGCGAAGCAGAGACTGTGAAGGAGTTAATGGGGAAATTGGAGGAGAGAGAAATGAGGGAGTTGCTGTGTTGGTGCTTTTTGCATGGAATTCGCCCGACGGAACGTGTCAGGGATTTGATGGCACCTGGGTCAGCGCTCCATACTCGTCCTGAGGTGCGTGTTAGTCGGCTGGTGAAGTTGGTGCCAGCCTCACGCACCAGGCCTCCTGTGCACATCCCTAGCCTTGCACGTCCTGTGCCAACACTGCTCTCAAGATCTCCAGTACGCTTTCAAGGTCTAGCCCATGCTGTGACACCTCCACACACCAGCCCTCCGGTGGCAGCTCCCCGCACCAGGCTTCCTGTGCGTGTCCTCGGCCCAGTACCACCAGTGTCAGCACCACGCATCAGGCCTACAGTGCGCCTCGCCTCTCCAGCGCTACCGGAGCCTTTCTCCTCTCCTGCACTGCCGGAGTCTCCCGTCTGTTTAGCGCAGCCAGAGCCTTCCTCCTCTCCTGCGCTGCCGGAGCCTCCCGCCTGTTCAGCGCTGTCGGAGCCTTTCTCCTCTCCTGCGCTACTGGAGTCTCCCGCCTGTTTAGCGCAGCCAGAGCCTTCCTCCTCTCCTGCGCTGCTGGAGTCTCCCGCCTGTTTAGCTCAGCCAGAGCCTTCCTCCTCTACAGCGCTGCTGGAGGCTCCCGCCTGTTTAGCGCAGCCTGAGCTGTCAGTCTGCATGGAGCAGCCAGAGCTGTCAGTCTACATGGAGCAGCCAGAGCTGTCAGTCTGCATGGAGCAGCCAGAGCTGTCAGTCTACATGGAGCAGCCAGAGCTGTCAGTCTACATGGAGCAGCCAGAGCTGTCAGTCTACATGGAGCAGCCAGAGCTGTCAGTCTACATGGAGCAGCCAGAGCTGTCAGTCTACATGGAGCAGCCAGAGCTGTCAGTCTACATGGAGCAGCCAGAGCTGCCAGTCTGCATGGAGCTGTCAGTCTGCAAGGAGCTGTCAGTCTGCAAGGAGCTGTCAGTCTGCATGGAGCTGCCAGTCTGCATGGAGCAGCCAGAGCTGTCAGTCTGCAAGAAGCCGCCAGAGCTGTCAGTCTACATGGAGCAGCCAGATCCGTCAGTCAGCCAGACTCTTCCAGATCTGCCAGTCAGCCAGACTCTTCCAGATCCGCCAGTCAGCCAGACTCTACCAGATCTGCCAGTCAGCCAGACTCTTCCAGATCTGCCAGTCAGCCAGACTCTTCCAGATCTGCCAGTAAGCCAGACTCTTCCGGATCTGCCAGTCAGCCAGACTCTTCCGGATCTGCCAGTCAGCCAGACTCTTCCGGATCTGCCAGTCAGCCAGACTCTTCCGGATCTGCCAGTCAGCCAGACTCTTCCAGATCTGCCAGTCAACCAGATTCTTCCAGATCTGCCAGTCAACCAGATTCTTCCAGATCTGCCAGTCAACCAGACTCTTCCAGATCTGCCAGTCAGCCAGGATCTGCCAGAACTGTCAACCAGCCAGGATCTGCCGGATCCAAATACCTGGCTGAGCTTCCTCTCAGTGCTGGGCTTCCTCTCAGTGCTGGGCTTCCTCTCAGTGCTGGGCTTCCTCTCAGTGCTGGGCTTCCTCTCAGTGCCGGGCTTCCTCTCAGTCCCGAGCTTCCCCTCAGTCCCGAGCTGTCTCTGTCCCGAGCTGCCCCTCTGTCCCGAGCTGCCCCTCTGTCCCGAGCTGCCCCTCAGTCCCGAGCTGCCCCTCAGTTCCGAGCTGCCCCTCAGTTCAGTGGGATTCTGGGTGAGGACTACTAGGCCATGGTCGGCGGAGAAGGTGGACTATCCTAGGACGTGAGGAGGGGGGACAAAGACATTTATAGAGTGGGTTCCACGTCCCGCGCCGGAGCCGGAGCCGCCACCATGGACAGATGCCCACCCGGACCCTCCCTATTGTTTTGATGTGCGTCCGGGAGTCCGCACCTTAGGGGGGGGGGGGTTCTGTCACGCCCTGGTCTATATTTATTATGTTTATCTTCATTTATTGGGTCAGGCCAGGGTGTGACATGGGTTTATTTGTGGTGTGTTTCATCTTGGGGTTGTGTGGGGTTTATAGCATAGTCTATGGCTGCCTGAGGCGGTTCTCAATCAGAGTCAGGTGATTATCGTTGTCTCTGATTGGGAACCATATTTAGGTAGCCATATTCTTTGTGTGTTTCGTGGGTGATTGTCCTTAGTGTCCTTGTTCCTGTCGCTGTGTTAGTTTACATAAGTATAGGCTGTTTCGGTTTTTGTTACGTTCATTACGTTCTTGTTTTTTGTAGTATTTTGTATTGATTCGTGTTTACGTTTTTTGATTAAACATGGATCGCAATCTACACGCTGCATTTTGGTCCGACTCTCCTTCGCCTACAGAAAACCGTTACAGGATCATGAGGAAGGAAGCTCCAATGAGTTTTACTCTCCATAACTTCATTACAGATGGGTCTGATCGTGTGACTGTGGTTGATGGATATCTCATTGTATTAGTGCATCAGCTGGCCTTGGTGACGTGCTGGTATCCATGATAGCCTGGTGGTGTAGGCCCTAGGGGGGTTGATGATGTAGAGAAGGTCTGGAGGATGGATCTATAGATAGAGGAGACTTTTTACGTGTGAAGGACACAGTGAGGTCTTTGTGCCCCCTAAGGGCTCGCTGGGTTTTAGACAGAGAGAGAACGGAGGTGCACCTTTCATATTAATGATGTCAGCCGTCACTCTTGTCCACATACAACTGCAGACTGGGAGGAAAATCTAGAGTTAGCCTCTGTAAATGCAGAATTAAGCACAAGCAATTCTCAGGATTAATTTATTATATTCAGCACTTTAGTTCAAACGAAGGATGTAGAGTTGATGTATTACTACTGCTGGAAACAACTCTCCAGCGCAAGGAGAAAATGAAGAAGTATTGATTCAATTCTTAACGGACACAATGCTCTTAAATCATTCCCCACATGTTTATGAGCTTATTTTATGTGCGTTCAATTTGGCCGCAAATTTACCTGAGGATGACAGGCCCATGACGGGGCTGACGACAGTTAATTACACCCCTGTGTCATCCTCAGGCTCAGGATCAATAGCAGCATTCTTAGACCTCAGTCAATATCACTGGGATGAGCAGATTCATCATCCTTAGACTTTGTCACTGTCGCTCTCAGCACAGCTTCCTGCAGAAAATCCTGCTTCATGCCTGGCTTCTCTGGGAGATTCTGAACACTACCCTTTGTGAAAACCACTATAAATATGATCCAACAATGTGTCATATAACACCTATAGTACAACCATCATCTATTGTATGTCATTACAAGTAGTAACTTAGGAATGAGATACCTTTAAGTAATACTTTTTAAATAAGGTATATATGAAATAAAAATAATTTAAGTGAGTAAAGACAACTTGTGCCAAATCTCTACTGCAGCTAGCTCTGACGTCCTTCATTAGACTAACACCAGCAAGTACGCTGAGAACCACGGGACACTATTCATTTAAACTGAGCAAAAACATCTATTCCAAAGCAGAGGGGAAGAGTCTGCACAACTGGAAAATCCTCACAGAGCAAGGGTATTGCATACATGGACTACACTATAGGTGCTTCCTTTGATTTTTGTAATGGAGCAACAATTCAGCATGACTTATCATGATTGAATGATAAACACAATCTAAAGACCACTTCCCAACCCTTTACAATATCTCCAATCCAGTGTATAGATTGTGTTATAAATGCTCAGTCATATCTTCATTATGTTCAATCACTGGTTGTATCTACAATTAGCGTAACCTGAGTGTGTGGCCAGTGAGGCATTAGGCCAGTCTATCTCTCCAGAGGATCCCTGGCTGTGTACTGTACTGATGAAATATGTTCATATTTTATGAGTAACCTCGAAGATGTGGGGTTTACAAAAACGCCCTAAGAGATGGCAGATTAAAATCTGTGACCGTACACATCTCCTAACCCTCTCCTGCTGTCCACACAGCCCATGTTATTAAACCCAGCCCGCTAACGAAGGACAGAATTCCAGAAGACGTGCTCCATCACATTTTTCCATTTTAGTTATTCAGCGGACGCTCACGCTCTTATCCAAAACAAATTACAATCAGCGTCTCACAGTCAGTGCGAGAATCAATCTTGTTTCTGCACAGGCTGGCTGGCATGGAGGAGGCAGCCGTGTGGAGCTATCTGGGCTGGCCAGCTTATATTTCTGATATTGACTGGACAGAGTTATTTGAACTCTGAGGTTCTTTCCCCAAGTCGTTAATAGAGATATTTCTTCCCTTATTCAGCTCATCACCTCTCCCAGCTGAACAGAAGGTCACCAACCACAGGAAATTACTGCACTAAACCAGACAGTGCTGCGTATCATATATACTGAATTAACTGAGAGCGGGATACCAAACCACTGACCTTCATAATACATGTTGGCAAAGTCTCTGAGACCATACACCTTGATTAGAAATCTACTTAAAAGGGACATTAGGTCTGGATATACTGAGTGGTCATATTGACATTACTCAGCCCATCTGTTAATCAGTTCCTCTTTTAATTTAGTATTAGTCTCAGCTGGCGTTGCCTCTTCACTATCTCCCATCCCCAGACTTTCCATCTGCCCTGCCGCTCATCTCCTTATCATCCTGTTCCCAGTAGTTGATCCTAGTTGTGCAGAGTCGGTATCTCTCAGTCTGATAACATCTCTGATGGCCCATCACTCTGAGAGTGTCTTCCATGTCCTCCATGGTGGTACTGTGAGGAGAACTTACCCAGAGAGTGACACAGGTGGCAGCAGCAGTATGACAGCAGCAGGAGTAGAGTGGTGGCCGCTGGCCCAACTCTCAGCATGATATCAGAGGGGGCTCCAGATCAACACAGCCAGGGAGCAGTCCCTCAGGCAGCCATGACTACAACACAGCTGGAGCCTAGGAAAACACAGCATTAAAATCACGACACAGTTCACAAACATAAGAAGTTATGGGACATGTATACATCCGTACAGATACCGAACATGTACACACAAACATGAATACAGACACATACTGCATTCACACAGAAACACATTTTTACATTTGCATACACACACGTTTCATCTTACACATTTCACATACACACACATGCACAACAGTGTACATGCGAACACATTACACTCACCTGCTTGGATGTAGTGAACACACACAAACCAATACACATATGATCAAAAACAGACATACTGTGCATATCAGACCTGCATCCTCTATTCCTATCATCCACTCAACACACAATCTATCCGGGATGCAACGTGAGAGTCCAGGCAGTATCGACAGACAGACAGGCAGAGCTGCTCTCTAGTATTCCCCCATTCAATGCAGCCCTGCCTCAGCTCAGACAGGCGATGCTTATGTCCCTTTCTGCTGCCTCTAAATGAACAGTAGTGCACTCTCTCCTCTCTCTCCTCCTTTTCCTCCTCCTCAACCTCCTCCAGGAAAAACCAGCCCCCCTCTCTCCCCCAGAAGAGTCTGATCACTAATCACTACCAGTTATCTTCCCCAGCAGCACACTCCCTGCAGCCTGTAGCCCATCCACAGCCAAATGTCTACACTGCAAGCCCTGCCCCAGCAGCTCTACCTACATAGATCCAGCACACTGCTGTCGTTCTCTCTCGTTCTCTCCCCACAGACAGTGGCTAGCAGCGAGGCTGCCTCAGCCATACGTCTAACTAAGGTAGCTTTAGGTTTAATGTCAGGGTTAATAGGGGTGGAGGAGTGTGCATCTGTATCTGTGTATTGAGAGCTTGTCTAATATACAGAATCCATTCATCTGATACTACAGTAGCTGGAGTACCTGTGGGATGAGAAGATTTCGATTTTGTGATGTTATTTTTTGTGTATGTGTGTTTGTTTGTGTTTTTGTGTTCGTGTGTGTGTCTGTGTGTGTATGCATGTCTGTGAGCCACATAACTCCATCATGTCTATTATGCATTGTCTCACGTCAGATAGCGGGACGGCCGTCTGCACTGTTGAGTTGAGGGATGAGTGTCACGTAGGAGTGAAACCATCTGGTGTGTGACATGGGTCTATGATGACGATGCCTTGTGAGAGTGACAGCAAATGGAAAATGCTGGGAGGAAAAAAATCAATCTCTTCTGCCTAGCCCCTGGGTCATGGTGTGTGTGGAGAAATGGTATTATGTTGCAGACAGCCTCCCACTCTTTCCCTCCTCTCCACTTCTCCTCTCCACTTCTCCTCCCCACTTCCCCTCTGCTGGGAGGGATGATGATAGTGGCTTGTCTATTACTAAGCTCTGTCTCCCTCTCCCATTAGACTGAGCTTTCTATAGAAACACTGTAACCACATTAGCCTGCCACATATTCTCCTTTGTCCACATCTCTTTCTCTATGCATGTCTCGGTCTTGTCTTATCATTCATTTGTGTGTCTTAATTCATACTTCCATGTTGGCATAACAAGCATGTGGAAAACATTGTCTAACACTTTGTTTGAATTTATATCGCTTTCATTTCAAGCTTGGTTTGTTTTTATTGAATAAAAGGTGGAATAATGTCATCTACATCTTTGCTTGGCTCAAAGATAGCACCCAGACTGCAGACTGCATCAAAGAGTAATATGTTCAAAACCAAAGCAGTATTTTAAAAAACACATCTTAGCATACACCTAGGTGTACAGTAGTAATATCCCCATACTTCTATGACCAAAAGGGCAGATAAACCACATGTTCTGTCATGTCATTTCGCATGTCATATACTACTGTATAGCACTACTGTATAGCACTACTGTATAGCACTACTGTATAGCACTACTGTATAGCACTACTGTATAGCACTACTGTATTTGTAATGACAGACTGTAAACAGGGTCCTGTTTTTCTTTCTCCTTCTTTGTTTTCACTTTGGCATAGATGGCAGTTTCACCCTGCTCTTCTGGTCTTTTCACTGAGGGGAGAGGTTGCTAGATTTAGTCAAACATGCTGGACACTGTATGTAGAGAAAGTTAACTGAGTGTTCTGAGAATTAAGTGTCTGTGGAAAACCAAATCGCTACAGTTAAGTGTATCTTTATATAAATATAGCTGCGTCAGTGCACTGTGGTTTGAGTGATGAGGGACTTGAGTTGTGTTATGAGTCTTTGCTCACATTGCCTTCCTCTGTCTACAGGCCTGTTGGTCTCTGTGTGTGTGTGGCTAAACATTCATCAACCTGTGTAGTATCTGGTTACGTGGGATGCTCAGGGCTGCCTCTACGTCAGTATAACAGACAACAGATAAAAATAGGTATGATGTGAACCTACCTTTGTAACCCATCAGACAGTACATATACGTATACTATACATGTACGTATACTATTCTACTGGTTTCTTTTTTAGTACCTACCTCTAGTTATTACACTGTACAGAGCCTCATCTCCTGTAGGATCAGTTGGAGAGCTACAGAAACAGAAAATGAACGAACTCAGACATGTAAATATGTAATTAGAGAAATATCAACAATACGGCTCGTTAATGTCCCTGATACTGAAGGAAATGTAAGAGCAGGATTCAGACTTACTGATGAGCCAGCGATCCCATTCCTCCTGGGAATAAAACTGACATCAGTTCTATGTACTGTAAAGTCTAAGAGACTCCAGAATGAGAGGAACAACTATGAGATTGCATACATACCTGACACACCTTGCGAACCCAAGGGCTCAGGATTCTTTCTGTGTAAGGGAAATATTACATATATCATTGATCATTTATGCATCTCGAGTGTGGGAAATGCACTTTACAAATGAAATATTATTAGTATTATTTGTGTCATATCTTTAGAAATAATGTGGTAGTTACTAAAATGTCTTACCGTAGTCTCCCTGACGATTCCAGCCCTGTATTAGAATTTCTTTCTTAATAGTCAGATACAGTATATCATAAACAAAGGGTTTTCTCGGATAGGGTATTATTAATAATGTAATGATTAGACAAACTGTACCTCTCCAGTCACCTATCATAGAATAGTGTCCTTCATCACCATCAAAGCGGTCCTCACTACAGACAAGACATTGACACCATTGTAAACAACTTACAGAAGCCATGGAAAAGGGATATCATCTTAGACTATGAAAGTGGTTATTGTATGAAAAGTACTCTTAGAAAATGCATACTAAACCTATATGGTAACTTCATTGTTTTGTCAAAGATACTGCATATCATATATTTTCTTTACCAAAATAGGGAAACTAACCCAGGCTTATGACACTTTTATGAAAACGGTGTCATCTCAACAGTATGGTGAAATAACCCCTCATTTAAATAACAAATGGTGCTGAAGAGAAACTTACATTACACCAGTTGCGACTAAACATCCAGGATATGAAAATCAAAGACAGAAAACATACATTATAACTTAGTTCTTAAAGAACTTAAGGAAAGGAACAATATGTGATGAAAATATGCAATGTAAAAATATGAACTGATATACAATACCTGGTACAACTGAGATTAGACTGTATGTTTGATCCGTATCCTGATTCTCACTAAAGGAAGAATACAACATATTTTTTGCCCTGTCTCAACAATGTGGACATTGATAAATCAAGTAGTATTTTGTTTTAATTTTGTAGGTTTTCTATACCTTGGTTGATGGTCAATGCTTATCACTGTAACAGAAAGCAACAGTAATGTCACGAATCCCGCTTCCTGAGTCTGTGTTTGACTGTGTTTCTGTCCTGGAGTGTGTTTCCGGTGTCCTGGAACGCACCCTGTCTGGTTGCCGGGCGAATTAGCTTGTTGGGAGATCAATGTTCACCCGCACCTGTATCCCATCAGTAATCTGCACACCTGTCCTGATCATCACCTCTCCCCTTCAAAGGCTCTGACCTGACATCCACTCCCTGCCGGATCGTTAGCCATGAACAGTATGTTGTGCCCACGAACCAGCCTCCAGTTTATATAGTTTGTTTTATTGTTTTGTACGTCTTGCTTGCCTTTAATTTACCGCCGTTTGTTTTTGTCTACAGCCATTCACCCGGAACCCATACCCCACCCCTGTCTGCTCGTCGCCAGTGTGTTGTTATCCATTGGATCTGCCTATCCACTCCCATCAACCCACCTCCGCTGGCCGCGAAATTCCACATTGCTTGGTTGACATTTAAAGGGGATTTCCGATTGAGGCGTCAATCTGCAGCATTTTATGAATGCGATCTCCGCAAACGGCGGTGAAAGTGCCTTTTAAAGCAGAATTTTCGGCTGTCCAGCGCACTGTGTTAAGAATTGATTCCTGGCCTAAACTGAACAGACTGTCAACTTCACTTACTTTGTTTCAGGATTCCCCAGTACCTCCACACTAACAGCAGTACAGACAGCGTCAGAAACAGGACCAAAGCTGCTGCCAGTCTTGCTCTCCCTTGTCCTCCCTCTGTGAAGAACATTGATATAATAGATTCTGGTGTACAGTACACGCTGGTGTTAAACTTGCTGCCGAGGCAGAGTATGTAGCCTTTCATTGCAAAGCAATATATTGGCTGTAAATGTGACTGAATTACAAATATTCAAACTGCACTGCAACAAATTGACAAATATACTGTATGGATAGCAATCTAATCATTACAAACATAATATTGACAATCTTACCTTTCTGTTCTCCATCAACCTGAAAGACAACCAAATTCTCCCCTGTTGACTCCAAGTGACTGGGTACAAGTTTATCTCTGGTGTACACACAGCTGTAGTTGCCCGAGTCTTCTCTTGTGACATTCTTCATGTCGAAAATAGCGTCATCTTTATCTTTCTCCGGCAGTGCAATTCTTATCCCAACTCCATTCTTGCAAAGGTAAAAATGTAACTTGTCCTCATGTCCTCTGATGCCAGTAGTGCTGCATTTAAAATGGATGTTTACCCCTTCAGTCACGCTAGATGGTCCAAATATCTTTGCTGGGTAGATCTCTGCATAAAAACAAATACCAATAAGGGGTGAACCCTTCATTTTCTTTTTGAAAGTGTGACTTAAGTGGAAGTTAGGATTTCTCTTAAGTGTGTGTATTATTATGAATGTAATCTGTTTGAAAAAGATATACTGTATTGTATACACTGATGTATTAAATATTTCCAAAACATGAACCACTACAAAACAATAAACAGAAATACTTTACTTTTGTGTTCAGATGTTGCATCTTCACAGTTGACAAGGATGGATGCTATGGCTGCATTGGACAAATGAATACACTTAGGGAAAGTATTTTGTTCAGGAAATGAACATAAATATTTATTTGAAAATGTTTGTATTGCTTGAAAAGTAGAAAATACTCACAGCTCAGAAGCCATAGGAGTCCTAATGCTGCCATGCTGCTGAGACTTCAGTGGTGGTTTCAGTGAAATGCATTGTTTACGTACCTTACCTATTCAGACTAATGATGGCAACCACACATTGTATGAATCAAAACCCGGAACATAGGTCTGTTCGGTGCGTTTTCTCAAATACTTTAGACGTATTTAGGCATACTTTCGTAACAAAGCCATGTCATTACAGTGTCACACCCTTATGTTGCAAAGGAAAAGTGGCCTGGTACATAAGCTATCATTGAAATCAGCAACACGTAGAACTTTATATCAGATGTGTTTATTTATTAAATATCACATTTTTAGTAACATTGACAGGCTTTCCTTACAGATCTGCTAGTGGACTAATCTACAGTTACAATATATAAACAAATATCTTGCTAAACTTGACTGTTTACAGATTGGTTTATAATCATTCCAAATTCTACATTCCAAACAGTATACCAATTTGGCAAATTAAGGGGTTCAATACAGTTGATATGATTCAATTCTCAGTTTATATACTTTATTGAACATCCCATGAAAAACAGCCCCAGACTATTATTATTTATCCACCAAACTTTACAATTGGCACTATGCATTCGGGCATCCGCCAAACCCAGATTCATCCGCTGGACTTTTTGTAAATATTTTTTATTTATTTCACCTTTATTTAACCAGGTAGGCTAGTTGAGAACAAGTTCTCATTTGCAACTGCGACCTGGCCAAGATAGAGCGGAGTTCGACACATACATTCGACACATACAACAACACATAGTTAGACATGGAATAAACAAAACATACAGTCAATAATACAGTAGAACAAAAGAAAACAAAAAGTCTATATACAGTGAGTGCAAATAAGGTAAGTTAAGGAAATAAATAGGCCATGGTGGCGAAGTAATTACAATATAGTAATTAAACACTGGCATGGTAGATTGGCAGAAGATGAATGTGCAGGTAGAGATACTGGGGTGCAAAGGAGCAAAATAAATAAATAAATAAATACCAGTATGGGGATGAGGTAGGTAGATATTTGGGCTGTTGACAGATGGCTATGTACAGGTGTAGTGATCTGTAAGCTGCTCTGACAGCTGGTGCTTAAAGCTAATGAGGGAGATGTGAGTCTCCAGCTTGAGAGATTTTTGCAATTTGTTCCAGTCATGGGCAGCAGAGAACTGGAAGGAAAGACAACCAAAGGAGGAATTGGCTTTGGGGGTGACCAGTGAGATATATCTGCTGGAGCGCGTGCTACGAGTGGGTGCTGCTATGGTGACCAGTGAGCTGAGATAAGGCGGGGCTTTACCTAGCAGAGACTTGTAGATAACCTGAAGCCAGTGGATTCTGCGATGAGTATGAAGCTAGGGCCAACCAACGAGAGCGTACAGGTCGCAATGGTGGGTAGTGTATGGGGCTTTGGTGACAAAACAGATGGCACTGTGATAGACTGCATCCAGTTTGTTGAGTAGAGTGTTGGAGGCTATTTTATAGATGACATCACCGAAGTCGAGGATCGGTAGGATGGTCAGTTTTACATTTGTTTATATTTGTTCCTAACTTCCCTGAAAAGTTTGGGGTTGAACCTGGTAGGTTCATTGATAATTTGTGTGAGATTGAGGGCATCAAGCTTAGTTTGTAGGATGGCCAGGGTGTTAAGCATCTCCCAGTTTAGGTCACCTAGTAGCACGAGCTCAGAAGATAGATGGGGGGCAATCAATTCACATATGGTATTGAGGGCACAGCTGGGGGCAGAGGGAGGTCTATAGCAAGCGGCAACAGTAAGAGACTTGTTTCTGGAAAGGCAAATTTTTAGAAGTGGAAGCTCAAATTGTTTGGGTACAGACTTAGATAGTAATACAGAACTCTGCAGGCTATCTCTGCAGTAGATTGCAACACCACCCCCTTTGGCAGTTCTATCTTGGCGGAAAACGTTATAGTTAGGAATGGAAATTTCAAGGTTTTTGTTGGTTTTCCTAAGCCAGGATTCAGACATGGCTAAGACATCTGGGTTGGCAGAGTGTGCTAAAGCAGTGAGTAAAACAAACTTAGGGAGTAGGCTTCTAATGTGAACATGCATGAAACCAAGGCTTTTACGTTTACATGGTTGGTTAAGGCATATTGTGCAGGGCTAGAGGCTCTACAATGAAATAAGACAGTAATCACTAACCAGGACAGTAATGAACAAGGCATATTGATATTAGAGAGAGGCATGCGCAGCCAAGTGAACATATGGGTCCAGTGATTGGTTGGGCTGGCTGGGGACACCACGATTCAGACAGTTAGCAGGCCGATGCTAACAAGCTAACAGTTAGTAGACCGGGGCTAAACAAGCTAGCAGCTAGTAGACCGGGGCAAGCTAGCAGTTAGCAAGCAAGCAGTTAACATGGGCTAGCAGTTGCAGACCGGGCAGGTAAGCTAGCAGTTAAGAACTCAAATCCTTCTGTTCACCTGATTTAGAATTCCTCACAATCAAATGTAGACCGCATTATCTACCAAGATAATTCTCTTCGATTATAATCACAGCCGTATATATATCCCCCCCAAGCAGACACATCGATGGCTCTGATCGAACTTTATTTAACTCTTTGCAAACTGGAAACCATTTATCCGGAGGCAGCATTCATTGTAGCTGGGGATTTTAACAAGGCTAATCTGAAAACAAGACTCCCTAAATGTTATCAGCATATCGATTGCGCAACCAGGGGTGGAAAAACCTTGGATCATTGTTACTCTAACTTCCGCGACGCATATAAGGCCCTGTCCCACCCCTCTTTCGGAAAAGCTGACCACGAATCCAATTTGCTGATCCCTGCCTACAGACAGAAACTAAAACTAGAGGTTCCCACGCTGAGGTCTGTCCAACGCTGGTCACACCAAGCTGACTCCACACTCCAAGACTGCTTCCTGCTGATTCGGTGTGCGAGTTCATTAGAACGTGCGTTGAAGATGTTGTTCCCATAGCAACGATTAAAACATTCCCTAACCAGAAACCGTGGATTGATGGCAGCATTCGCGTGAAACTGAAAGCGCGAACCACTGCTTTTAATCAGGGCAAGGTGTCTGGTAACATGACCGAATACAAACAGTGCAGCTATTCCCTCCGCAAGGCTATCAAACAAGCTAAGCGTCAGTACAGAGACAAAGTAGAATCTCAATTCAATGGCTCAGATACAAGAGGCATGTGGCAGGGTCTACAGTCAATTACGGACTACAGGAAGAAATCCAGCCCAGTCACGGACCAGGATGTCTTGCTCCCAGGCAGACAAAATAACTTTTTTGCCCGCTTTGAGGACAATACAGTGCCACTGACACGGCCTGCAACGGAAACATGCGGTCTCTCCTTCACTGCAGCCGAGGTGAGTAAAACATTTAAACGTGTTAACCCTCGCAAGGCTGCAGGCCCAGACGGCATCCCCAGCCGCGCCCTCAGAGCATGCGCAGACCAGCTCGCTGGTGTGTTTACGGACATATTCAATCAATCCCTATACCAGTCTGCTGTTCCCACATGCTTCAAGAGGGCCACCATTGTTCCTGTTCCCAAGAAAGCTAAGGTAACTGAGCTAAACGACTACCGCCCCGTAGCACTCACTTCCGTCATCATGAAGTGCTTTGAGAGACTAGTCAAGGACCATATCACCTCCACCCTACCTGACACCCTAGACCCACTCCAATTTGCTTACCGCCCAAATAGGTCCACAGACGATGCAATCTCAACCACACTGCACACTGCCCTAACCCATCTGGACAAGAGGAATACCTATGTGAGAATGCTGTTTATCGACTACAGCTCGGCATTCAACACCATAGTACCCTCCAAGCTCGTCATCAAGCTCGAGACCCTGGGTCTCGACCCCGCCATGTGCAACTGGGTACTGGACTTCCTGACGGGCCGCCCCAGGTGGTGAGGGTAGGTAACAACATCTCCTCCCCTCTGATCCTCAACACTGGGGCCCCACAAGGGTGCGTTCTGAACAGCCACCACTAACATTGAGTGGCTGCTGCCAACACACTGACACTGACTCAACTCCAGCCACTTTAATAATGGGAATTGATGGGAAATGATGTAAATATATCACTAGCCACTTTAAACAATGCTACCTTATATAATGTTACTTACCCTACATTATTCATCTCATATGCATATGCATATACTGTACTCTATATCATCGACTGCATCCTTATGTAATACATGTATCACTAGCCACTTTAACTATGCCACTTTGTTTACATACTCATCTCATATGTATATACTGTACTTGATACCATCTACTGTATCTTGCCTATGCTGCTCTGTACCATCACTCATTCATATATCCTTATGTACATATTCTTTATCCCCTTACACTGTGTATAAGACAGTAGTTTAGGAATTGTTAGTTAGATTACTTGTTGGTTATTACTGCATTGTCGGAACTAGAAGCACAAGCATTTCGCTACACTTGCATTAACATCTGCTAACCATGTGTATGTGACAAATAAATTTGATTTGATTTGATTTGAGCCCTCTCCTGTACTCCCTGTTCACTCACGACTGCGTGGCCACGCACGCCTCCAACTCAATCATCAAGTTTGCGGATGACACAACAGTGGTAGGCTTGATTTTCAACAACGATGAGACGGCCTACAGGGAGGAGGTGAGGGCCCTCGGAGTGTGGTGTCAGGAAAATAACCTCACACTCAACGTCAACAAAACTAAGGAGATGATTGTGGACTTCAGGAAACAGCAGAGGGAACACCCCCCTATCAACATTGATGGAACAGTAGTGGAGAGGGTAGTAATTTTCAAGTTCCTCGGCATACACATCACAGACAAACTGAATTGGTCCACTCACACAGACAGCATCGTGAAGAAGGCGCAGCAGCGCCTCTTCAACCTCAGGAGGCTGAAGAAATTTGGCTTGTCACCAAAAGCACTCACAAACTTCTACAGATGCACAATCGAGAGCATCCTGGCGGGCTGTATCACCGCCTGGTACGGCAACTGCTCCGCCCTCAACCGTAAGGCTCTCCAGAGGGTAATGAGGTCTGCACAACGCATCACCGGGGGCAAACTACCTGCCCTCCAGGACACCTACACCACCCAATGTTACAGGACGGCCATAAAGATCATCAAGGACATCAACCACCTGAGCCACTGCCTGTTCACCCCGCTATCATCCAGAAGGCGAGGTCAATACAGGTGCATCAAAGCTGGGACCGAGAGACTGAAAACCAGCTTCTATCTCAAGGCCATCAGACTGTTAAACAGCCACCACTAACATTGAGTGGCTGCTGCCAACACACTGACACTGACTCAACTCCAGCCACTTTAATAATGGGAATTGATTGGAAATGATGTAAATATATCACTAGCCACTTTAAACAATGCTACCTTATATAATGTTACTTACCCTACATTATTCATCTCATATGCATACGTATATACTGTACTCTATATCATCGACTGCATCCTTATGTAATACATGTATCACTAGCCACTTTAACTATGCCACTTTGTTTACATACTCATCTCATATGTATATACTGTACTCGATACCATCTACTGTATCTTGCCTATGCTGCTCTGTACCATCACTCATTCATATATCCTTATGTACATATTCTTTATCCCCTTACACTGTGTATAAGACAGTAGTTTAGGAATTGTTAGTTAAATTACTTGTTGGTTATTACTGCATTGTCGGAACTAGAAGCACAAGCATTTCGCTACACTCGCATTAACATCTGCTAACCATGTGTATGTGACAAATAAAAATTTGATTTGATTTAACAGGCCGGGGCCGGAAACTAGCAGTTAGTAGACCGGGGCAAGCTAGCAGTTAGCAGGCCGGGTTAGCAAGCAGTTAGCAGGTGCTAGCAGTTAGCAGACCGGGCAGGCAAGCTAGCAGTTACCGACCGGGTTAGGAAGCAAGCAGATAGCAGGGGCCAGAAAGTTAGCCTTTGGGGGATGTCGCGATGGGGGTAAGTCTGACAGATGGTGAAGCTTGATTCATCACTCCAGAGAACACGTTTCCACTGCTCCAGAGTCCAATGGCGGCTAGTTTTACACCACTCCAGCCAACCCTTGGCATTGCGCATGGTGATCTTAGGCTTGTGTGCGGCTGGTTGGCCATGGAAACCCATTCCATGAAGCTCCCGACTAACAGTTATTGTGCTGACATTGCCTCCAGAGGCAGTTTGGAACTCGTAATGAGTGTTGCATTTAGATGAGTTTTACACACTACACGCTTCAGCACTCGGAGGTCCCGTTTTGTGAATTTGTGTGGCCTACCACTTCTTGCACTTAAAGCACTTACAGTTTACCGGGGAAGCTCTAGCAGGGCAGGACTTTGATGAACTGACTTGTTGGAAAGGTGGCATCCTATGACGGTGCCATGTTGAAAGTCACTAAGCTCTTCAGTAAGGCCATTCTACTGCCAATGTATGTCCATGGAGATTACATGGCTGTGTACTCGATTTTATACACATTTCAGCAACGAGTGTGGCTGAAATAGCTGAATTCACTGATTTGAATGTGTGTCCACATACTTTTGTATATATAGTGTAGTTCTCAATAATTAAGTTTTATCTGTCAGTGCATTACTACTGTTTGTCTTCCAGAAAGAGAAAGAGACATCATGATTAGCCTACTTTTCAGTAACTAACAGTCACTACAGTCAGTAGAAGTATGACCACAATAACTGAACATATCAATCAGATTTAAGGTTGCAAAGGAAGGGTAGATTACTGAAAAGTTTCAAATTTGACCATTAAACTACCAGAATGTTGGTATCCTTTAAGGATTTTATGTCATCTATCACAAGACATCAAGTGGCCCTTTTGGGTACTCACAGATGTCTGTAATAATCTCTGGACCTCCGTGTTGCCTTATCATTTGAAAATATATATATATATATATGTTAAGAAATTCATGACAAAGCTGTAAGACACAATCTTAAATCTAAACCATCAATTTACTGAATACCATAGTTTTTTTTCATTAATTAAGCTATTTTCTCTTCAAACGTATGGTCTATCTATTAGAAACTCATGGACAATATGAACACAGATATAATACATTTATATTATAAATTATTTTATGATAGATTATGATAGATTGCCATAGATTTTCTGTTAATGACGGAAGTTACTGAAGATTCCTGTAACCTTGGTAAATTACCAGTAGTTTTGCAACCCTAAATTGCACACGTGGCTCCCTCCAGTAACCACGAGCACAACTGTTCCTTGATTTTAACTGGCGGATTTATTCTGTTGTTTCAGTCAGAATTATCACCTTCCGTGAGAACTATAAAGCAAATGATAATTCAGTTAACCACACTCGTACAACCTTCTTGTTTTACGAGTGACATATTAGCTTGATATAACTCTGAAGTGCTTATATGCATAAACAGTTTAGCCGGAGCTATAACAGTATCAGATTAAACACATGAATGAAGGAAAAATACCTAATTGGCTGCTTATTACAGACGGGAGGAAATCAAATCTTCACACTTATTATTCCTGGCATGAATTCACACTTCATCCTTAATTATTATAGCGTTACCATCCTAACATACACACTTCAACCTTTACGAACTACACCCAATGACGTGAAAATGTAGCTAACACAGTGCGGGATTGCCTTCGATAATAATCCCTAATAGTTCCGCTTGTTTTATCATTTCCCCCGCATAGCAAACACGTAAACAATTGAATCAAAAAAACAACGACATAGACATACAGGTTAATTGTTAGTCACAGCACATCCAACTTCAACCTTGTCCGATCTTCTTGTGATGCCAGTAGTGCTACATTTCAAATCTACATTCCTCCTTTCAGTCACATTAG
This sequence comes from Oncorhynchus masou masou, assembly GCF_036934945.1. Lineage (NCBI taxonomy): Eukaryota > Metazoa > Chordata > Actinopteri > Salmoniformes > Salmonidae > Oncorhynchus > Oncorhynchus masou. The sequence continues at coordinate 35,849,890 of NC_088213.1, forward strand.
ATGGTCCCTAGAGCTTTGTGGGGTAGATTTCTGCATAAAACAAAAGGGGCCCTAAATTTGACTGAGGGAAACATTTTACTTCCACTTAAGTGTAAGTTGATTTTAGCGTCTGAAGAACAAATACTCAACCACAAAACAAACGTACAAATACTGAATGTGCACAGCAATCCACTCACCATTCATTCTAATTCTCTTAAACATACACAAACATTAACAAAAGCTTACTTTCAATAATGAGAGAAAATTGATAGGGGTACACACAGTGCTTGGAGGGGAAACATTCAATGTGCCAGTGGATGAGCTGGCACATGAGACGTGGCTTCAGTTCTTGTCAGGAGAAAGTTGACAATGGTAGTGGAGTGGTCATCACCTCTTAATCAGGGAACAGGAGGGGACTTAGCTGTAAATACAAATAGCAGATACATTCCATTACAGCTGCGCATTCGTAGGTTTGGACAACGATGGGGCAATTTTTACTCCCCTAGGGATTTTCCTTACAAGTTAAATTAACTAGGAAAACTCTGGAACTTATAGGGTATGACAGTGATTTATCAGTTGTAAAAAGGTTTCATATAGGGTATGATGGGACCAGTTTATCCAAAACAGGTCATATGGTTTTAAAAAACTCCTGAAAGAAACTCCTGGCCCTGGGGGGAAGGAAACCCTGTCAAACTGCAGCTACCTTATATTTCTTCAAATAAATTATATTTAGACTAGATTAGGAGGGTGAGATCCTCTACTCAGACACATAGACAACAACGGTCAGAGTCGTGTGTATATGTGGCAGGGAAGTCAGGGTTCAAGTCCAGGCTCTGTCGCAGCCAACCCCAACCAGAGTCAGGCGCAGGAGAATCAAACTTAGTGGAATGGAGTTGCCCGAACAAGGAGAGACATTGACTTCGACAGAAGTTGTGACAACAACTGAAAGATATGCATGTTAGCATCATGCAGGCCTATGCAACTGTTGGCCTTACAAAAAATGTACTGCCATCACTATTATGTGGATTCATTAATTCCAGTTAGTAATGTAGGATTAAAAACGTATAGGCAGCCAAGCCAGCCCAATTTTGAAAATAAAATACATTTGATCACATTCACATTTTCTCCTGACACACAAATGGACTAAAAATACATAAAGTTACCAATTAGTTTACCCTGACCAGATGGACAGGGCATATAGGCTGTATAAAGCTGCTCTTATTAGTAACATACAGTTGATCAGACTGAATTTCTTTTTTAGTTCATCCCATACAGCATGTCAGAATTTGAATTATTTAAACAAATATTTTACCCCCTTTTCTCCCCAATTTCGTGGTATCCAATTCGTAGTTACAGTGTTGTCTCATCGCTGCAACTCCAGTACGGACTCAGGAGAGGGGAAGGTTGAGAGCTTAACATCCCCCGAAACACAACCCATCCAAACCGCACTGCTTCTTGACACGATGCCCACTTAACCCGGAAGCCAGCCGCACCAATATGTCAGAGGAAACACAATACACCTGGCGACCGTGTCAGCGTGCACTGTGCCCGGCCCGCCACAGGAGTCACTAGTGCGCGAAGGAACAAGGACATCCCTGCCGGTCAAACCCTCCCCTAACCTGGATGAAGCTGGGCCAATTGTGCGCCACCCCATGGGTCTCCCAGTTGCGGTTGGCTGCGACAGAGCCTGGACTTGAACCCAGAATCTCTGGTGCCTTAGACCACTGCACATGCCAGATTTCTAATGTTTAGGTGTAGCCTATGCTGCTGCAACCTTTATATCATAAGTTTTTGCTTGTGTCTGTCTGGAATTAATGTGTTATCATCATTTTAATTAAATACCAGAGAAAAGTGGAAAACCATCTTGAGTGCACATTAAAAAATGCGCTGCGTAAACCTCTTTCTTGAATCTTTAAATGGATGATGCAATGGAAGATATCAAATCATTCAGAATTGTTTTCGACATCCCAGAATAGACAGTCGAAACTTTGGTATGTTCAGCAAGTAAAGCATTGTGGCGTGTAATGACCTCTCCAAGCTCCTTGTTGTTGCCCTTGTCAGCAGAACTTTCCCTCTCGTCGTGTCCTCTAAAAGCTCATTCTTTCATGCACAGAAATGCAGTAGAGTTGTTTAGCCGCTTGAGAACATCCCTGTTTCTTCTGACTTTCTCGTTGTGATCCACAGTATGAATACGTAGACTTTCATCCTAATCGATGCAGCTTTATCCCAGAAGCTTGAATCTGATGTGAGCGTTTATATACTCTGTGCTTTTTTTTGTCGTTTAGCTGAACGATCGATGTTCTTCGGGTCACTGTAACCACCTTTCGACCAAGGCTCAAAGCAGGCAAGGCCAGCAATATAGGCGTCTTGATGAAAAGCTCCCTGTTAACCAGCTGTAGAAGCATTAGAGTTAATATGGGCCAGCATCCCTGTGGAACGCTTTCGACACCTTGTAGAGTCCATTCCCCAATGGATTGAGGTTTTTCTGAAGGCAAAGGGGGGTACAACTCAATATTAAGAAGGTGTTCCTAATGTTCTGTACACTCAGTGTACTTTTGACCAGGGCCCATAGGGCTATATAGGGGATTGGGTGTCATCTGGGACAGAGTTCCAGTCATCTTTAAAGTCTACTCTTGTAGTGGAGTCATCCCAGTCCTCTCTCTCTCCCTCTCTCTTCTACATATCCTCATTCTTGCTTTCAGTGTATTTTTACATGAGAATAGAAAATAAATAAAAACAGAAAGGGGAGGAAAAGCGGGAAGAAGAGGAGGGAGAGGGAGCCATAACAACAGAGTGGAAGGTGAGGGGAAGCAGAGAGGACTGGGTGAAGAGGGTAAAGGACAGAACCAGGGACAGCCGGTTAGGGGGGTGTGCCAATTTGCTGGCCACCAGGAAGGGGTCTCTCTATTAAACTTAGTCCACTCTATTCGTAACAGATTCTTGCTTTGGGAACAGAAAACTGTATTGAGATCAAATGTTTCATTGATAAGTACATTTGCATAATATTGGCCAATATCCGTCTTGCTCTATCTTCCCCTAATGTCGGCCACTGGGCTTTTTAGCGAGCATTTGGCCTCCCTTGATAAAAAATTTTTTTTCAATAAAAGCAAATCAGCATTGAGTTAAACTGAGTGAGCTCAGCTGTGAATGGTCCTGCCACATCAATAAAGACAGTTTGGATTTGGCTTCAGACCAATTACATCAGAAGCCAAACGTTGTTGACAAAAAAATGTAACTTGAATTGTTGCATCTCTTTGTGTCGTTGTCCTCTGGTGGCTTGCTAGCTAACTAAAATCAGCCCTTTCCTAAATTAAACATGGATGTGATAGGGATTTGGACTTGTGTAGACTGGACAACACAAACACTTCTCTTGCTACATGTGGAAATGAAAAAGAAGGGTTACTGTTCAAAATTATTTATTTTAAAAAGTAATACAATTTAGACATGTGTGAGATGAAGGGCGCATTGGCCCCCAGAGCTCTTGTGCCCCCCCCCCCCCCGCCTTACGGGGGCTGCCAAGGTTTCCACTATGCCAGTGGTCACACCCTTATGTTGAAGGGGAGTGCCATTAATAAAGACAGTCTGGTACATACAGGCCCATAAAGTTATCAAATGAAATCAGAAATATGCAGAACATTACATCAAATGTGTTTATTTAATAAACATTATATTTACTGTAGAATGTACAGGTTCTCCTTGCAGAACTGCTGGTGGACTAATCTACAATTACAACATGTAAACAAATATCTTATGTTACTAAGGTGTTCATTTTATGCCAAAGAACAATTATTATATGTTGATTAACTTCACTGTTAACAGATTTGTTAATTAAAATTCCATATTCCACATTCCAAACAGTAAACCAATTTGGCAAATGACAAGTTCAATACAGTTGATATGATTAAAATCTCAGTTTATTGAACATTTCACCCATCCTACCAGTTAGAGATTCAACTGACTGTGTGTGCAACCATCTGGTACTTTATGTATCCCACTGTAGAAGTAACAGTTTTAAATACATAACCAATTATAGGTTCAATTACAATTGTTCCATATGTGGTAAGTACAGTAAAACATGTATTTTATATGGTACAACCATATATTACTCAATATGGTTCCCAATCAGAGACAACGATAAACACCTGCCTCTGATTGAGAACAACTCGTGACAGTACCCCCCCCCCCCCCCCCCACAGAAAGGTGCGGACTCCCGGCCGCACACCTAAACCCATAGGGGAGGGTCTGGGTGGGCGTCTGTCCACGGTGGCGGCTCTGGCGCGGGACGTGGACGCTACTCCAACACAGTCTTAGTCCGCTTACTTAGCGTCCCTTGAGTGGCGACCCTCGCCGCCGACCTTGGCCTAGTAACCTTACCAAAGGGCCCCACTGGACTGAGGGGCAGCTCCGGACTGAGGGGCAGCTCCGGACTGAGGGACAGCTCGGGACTGAGGTAGCTCGGGACTGAGGGGTAGCTCAAGACTGAGAGGTAGCTGAGGACTGAGAGGTAGCCCAAGACTAAGAGATAGCTCAGGCAGGTTGACGGCTCTGGCAGATCCTGGCTGAATGGCGGCTCTGGCGGATCCTGGCTGAATGGCGGCTCTGGCGGATCCTGGCTGATCCTGACTGACTGGCGGCTCTGGCGGATTCTGGCTGACTGGCGGCTCTGGCAGATCCTAGCGGCTCTGGCAGATCCTGGCTGACTCTAGCGGCTCTGGCAGATCCTGGCTGACTGGCGGCTCTGGCGGATCCTGGCTGACTGGCGGCTCTGGCAGATCCTAGCGGCTCTGGCAGATCCTGGCTGACTCTAGCGGCTCTGGCAGATCCTGGCTGACTGGCGGCTCTGGCAGATCCTGGCTGACTGACGGCTCTGGCAGATCCTGGCTGACTGGCGGCTCTGGCAGATCCTGGCTGACTGGCGGCTCTGGCAGATCCTGGTGGCTCTGGTAGATCCTGTCAGCTCTGGCAGATCCTGGCGGCTCTGGCAGATCCTGGCTGACTGGCGGCTCTGGAAGATCCTGGCTGACTGGCGGCTCTGGAAGATCCTGGCTGACTGGCGGCTCTGGAAGCTCCTGACAGACGGGAGACTCCGGCGGCTCATGACAGAGGGGAGACTCCGGCGGCTCTGGACAGAGGGGAGACTCCGGCGGCTCTGGACAGAGGGGAGACTCCGGCGGCTCTGGACAGAGGGGAGACTCCGGTGGCTCTGGACAGACGGGAGACTCCGGCGGCTCTGGACAGACGGGAGACTCCGGTGGCTCTGGACAGACGGGAGACTCCAAGGGCTCTGGACAGACGGGAGACTCCGGCGGCTCTGGACAGACGGGAGACTCCGGCGGCTCTGGACAGACGGGAGACTCCGGCGGCTCTGGACAGACGGGAGACTCCGGCGGCTCTGGACAGACGGGAGACTCCGGCGGCTCTGGACAGACGGGAGACTCCGGTGGCTCTGGACAGACGGGAGACTCCAAGGGCTCTGGACAGACGGGAGACTCCGGCGGCTCTGGACAGACGGGAGACTCCGGCGGCTCTGGACAGACGGGAGACTCCGGCGGCTCTGGACAGACGGGAGACTCCGGCGGCTCTGGACAGACGGGAGACTCCGGCGGCTCTGGACAGACGGGAGACTCCGGCGGCTCTGGACAGACGGGAGACTCCGGCGGCTCTGGACTGACGGGAGACTCCAGCAGCTCAGGACAGACGGCAGACTCTAGCAGCTCTGGACAGGCGGGAGACTCTAGTAGCTCTGGACAGACGGGAGACTCTAGCAGCTGTGGACAGACGGAAGGCTCAGGCGGCACTGGGCAGACGGGCAGCTCAGGCGGCACTGGGCAGACGGGCAGCTCAGGTGGCGCTGGGCAGACGGGCAGCTCAGGCGGCGCCGGACAGGCGGGAAACTCCGGCTGCGCTGGAGAGGAGGAAGGTTCTGGCAGCGCTGGACAGGCGAGGCGCACTGTAGGCCTGGTGCTTGGTGCCGGCACTGGTGGTACTGGGCCGAGGACACGCACCTCAGGGTGAGTGCGGGGAGCTGCCACCGGAGGGCTGATGCGTGGAGGTGGTACTGGATAGACCGGACCGTGCAGGCGCACAAGAGCTCTTGAGCACTGAGCCTGCCCAACCTTACCTGGTTGAAAGCTCCCGGTCACCCTGCCAGTGCGGCAAGGTGGAATAGCCCGCACTGGGCTGTGCAGGCGAACCGGGGACACCATGCGCAAGGCTGGTGCCATGTACGCTGGCCCAAGGAGACGCACTGGAGACCAGATGCGTAGAGCCGGCTTCATGGCCCTTGGCTCGGTGCCTGCCCGGTCTCTCTCGCCCCCCGGTAAGCACAGGAAGTTGGCGCAGGTCTCCTACCTGGCTTCGCCATACTCCCTGTGTTCCCCCGCCAAGAAATTTTTGGGTCTGACTCTCGGGCTTCCATCCACAGCGCTGTGCTGCCTCCTCATACCAGTGCTTTCGCTGCCTCCAGCTCTTCTTTGGGGCGGCGATATTCTCCTGGCTGTGCCCAGGGTCCTTTACCATCCTCCCATGTCCATTCCTCTTTGCGCTGCTCCTGCTGCCTCTTCTCCTGCTGCACCTTGGGGCGGCTACACTCCACTGGTTTAGCCCAGGGTCCTCTCCCGTCGAGGATTTCCTCCCATGTCCAAGAGTCCTGTGTCTTTGGCCACTGTTGCTGCTGGCCGTTACCACGCCGCTTGGTCCTGTTGTGGTGGGTGATTCTGTAACGGTTTTCTTCCTGGGAAGGAGAGGGGGACCAAAATGCAGCGTGGTTATTTATAAACATCTTTAATGAAAGATGAAAACATGAACACTATAAAAAAATAAGAAAATGTGGAAAAACCGAAACAGTCTTAACTGGTGCAAAACACAGAGACAGGAACAATCACCCACAAGATACCTAAAGAATATAGCTGCCTAAATATGGTTCCCAATCAGAGACAACAATAAACACCTGCCTCTGATTTAGAACCACTCTAGGCAGCCATAGACTTACCTAGACCACTACACTGAACACAACCCCATAAATCTAATAAACCCTTATGACAAGACGAGACACATAAATCACCCATGTCACACCCTGGCCTAACCAACATAATAAAGAAAACACAGAATCCTTAGACCAGGGCGTGACAGATGTGATGTGGAACTCAAATTCAAATATTGCGCATCCACCATTCAAATAATGAAAACATAGTTTATTATTATTATTTCATTACAAAAGTTGTGACAGTGATTTAATAGTTTGTCATTGTGATCAGGGCTGGCTCGGGACAGACGGCTACTCAATGACTCACGGCAGAACAGCTGCTTCTGGAAAACATTTTAGAATCAGCACTACTACAGTAGCTTGCTAGTTAGATAGCTTTTGTTGAAAGCATTCAACACTGTGTGCAGCACTAAGCAGGTAGCTGGTTGGTTTGCAGCATCATTTCACTGACTGGCTCAGCTAGCACGAGCACGCTGCTAATGTTGGACACCTTATTATTTATTTATTTTTTACCCTTATTTTACCATGTAAGTTGACTGAGAACACATTCTCATTTACAGCAACAATCTGGGGAATAGTTACAGAGGAGAGGAGGGGGGATGAATGAGCCAATTGTAAGCTGGGGATGATTAGGTGGCCATGATGGTAGGAAGGCCAGATTGGGAATTTTGACAGGATACAAGGGTTAAATGGGTGTCCTGACTCTCTGTAGTCACTAAAGATCCCATGGAACTTTAATCTTCAGGATTGGTGGGTCTCTAGGCGGGAAGGTTGAGGTAATGTAGGCTAATGCGATTAGCACAGGGTTGTAAGTAACAAGAACATTTCCCAGGAAATAGACATATCTGATATTGGTAGAAAGCTTAAATTCTTGTTAACGTCCCATCCGAAAGACAGCCCCCTACACAGGGCATTGTCCCCATTCACTGGCCTGTGGAATTGTTTGTTCGTTTTTTACCTTGGAAATGGTATTTCTTACTAGCCCTCCAACACCACTGTCAGCATCATCTGGTCTCCCATCCAGAGGTTGACCAGGACCAACTCTGCTTAGCTTCAGAAGTAAACCAGCAGTGGGATGAGTTGTGGTATGCTGCTGGCCTGTTTAGGTTAAGCTTTATTGTCAAACTTGAGAAATACTGCTTTTTGAAGCACACATTCTTAGCTAGATGGAAAATGGGGCGACTAAGACTTCCTCACCCAAAAAAACCTCAAAATGATGGAATTATTGTTTTATCTTTAAGAGGCAGAATGGGATTCAGCAGACGATGTCACCTAGATAATATTTTTGAATTTTAGACAGCACATTGCAGCTGAACTCCAGTACTTTTGATCAATCCATGACTCTTAGTGACATACAAGACAGATCAGTGCAGGCAGAATTGACGCTCTGTCTAATGTAAAACAATGGTATCAGAGTACATGTAGCCTTTTTTTACAAAGCAATATATTTGCAGAAATAAAATCTGAATTTACAAATATAATAGTATAGCAATCTATGCATTTAATCAACACAAACATACACTACCGTTCAAAAGTTTGGGGTCGCTTAGAAATGTCCTTGTTTTTGAAAGAAATGCAAATTTTTGTCCATTAAAATACACCAAATTGATCAGAAATAGAGTGTAGACATTGTTAATGTTGTAAATGACTATTGTAGTTGGAAATGGCAATTTTTTTATTGGAATATCTACATAGGCGTACAGAGGCCCATTATCAGCAACCATCACTCCTGTGTTCCCGTAGCACGTTGTGTTAGCTAATCCAAGTTTATCGTTTTAAAAGGCTAATTGATCATGAGAAAACTATTTTGCAATTATGTTACCAAAGCTGAAAACTGTTGTCTTGATTAAAGAAGCAATGAAACTACACTTCTTTAGACTAGTTGAGTATCTGGAGCAACAACATTTGTGCGTTTGATTACAGCCTAAAATGGCTAGAAACAAAGAACTTTCTTCTGAAACTCATCAGTCTATTCTTGTTCTGAGAAATGAAGGTTATTCCATGCGAGAAATTGCCAAGAACCTGAAGATCTCATACAATGCTGTGTACTACTCCCTTCACAGAACAATGCAAACTGGCCCTAACCAGAATAGAAAGAGGAGTGGGAGGCCTGAGCAAGAGGACAAGTACATTAGAGTGCCTAGTTTGAGAAACAGACGCCTCACAAGTCTTCAACTGGCAGCTTCATTAAATAGTACACCAGTCTCAACGTCAACAGTTGCAAAGAAGAAGCCTTGTCTCAGACTGGACAAAAAAAATCAAATATTAAGAAAAAGAACACAGAGGAACTCTGCCTCGAAGGCCTGCATCACGGAATCGCCTTTACACTGTATTTCTGATCAGTTTGATGTTATTGTAAAGGACAAAAAATGTGCTTTTCTTTCAAAAACAAGGACATTTCTAAGTGACCCCAAACTTTTGAACGGTAGTGTACATTATACAATATACACAAACATTGTCAGAATCTTACCTTCCACATCTGCATAGACCTGAAAGACACGATAATTCTCCCCGGTTGAGTTCACCTGACTGGGTATGAGTTTATTTCTCGTGTACACACAGTTGTGGTTGCCTGAGTCTTCTCTTGTAACATCAATATGGGTGAAAATAGCATCATTCTTCCTTTCTCCAGCGCCGCAATTCTTATCCCAACTCCATTCTTGCAAAGGTAAACATGAACCTTGTCCTCAGGTCCTCTGACGCCAGTAGTGCTACATTCAAAATCTACAGTCCCCCCTTCAGTCACATTAGATGGTCCATAGAGATTTGTGGGGTAGATCTCTGCATGAAACAAAATACTAAATAAGGGGTGAACCGTAACTTATTTATATATATGTGCCCTTTGTTCACCATAGTGGTGTTGATTATTGTTACTATGTCCGTTGGTCGTGTGAGTACCTGTGCTGTGTGTTCTGGGCTTTTCTGTTTGTGTTTCAACCATGCGTTTTGTTACGTGTTTGGTCTTGTCCCCTTTAAACTGCACGCCGTAATTTGGACTGAATAAAACCCCTATTACTCATTCCTGTGCCTGTCTCACGAATCATTCATGCCAACATGACAAGTGCAAGTAAAAATTTGCCCATAAGTGTAAATTGATTTAGTATCAAGAATGTAAACATGTATGTAACGTGTATGTCATTTGTGGTTTAACAGTATATGCTGTATTTTTGTGTCTGAAGAAATAATACCAGACATCTAATTGATAAATTCCGAATATGCACAGCAATCCACTCACCATTATTTCTAATCATTACAAACATACGCACACATTAACAAAAGCTTACTTTCTTCCCCATAGACCTGGATGACTAGTAAATTCTCGCCTGTTGACTTCACTTGATCTGGTGGAAGGTTATCTCTGGTGAACACACAGCTGTAGATGTCGGAGGCTTCTTTTGTAACATCCTTCATGGTGAAACTGGTGTCATCTTCAGCTTCTTACAGAACAGTCATTCTTATCCCATCTTCATTCTTACAAAGGTAAACCTGAACCTCGACCCACTGTTGTTCCAGGCCGACAGTGCTACATTTAAAATCTATGTTACCCCCTTTTCTCACCATGAATGTTGGGACAAAGTGCCTCGCAGGGTAGGTATCTGCATAGATCAGAATACTCAATAAGTGGATAACTTCCAAGAATAAGTGGATGATAAACAACTTTTTGTTTGATGTTGTTTTTTGTTTTCTGAGTACTGTATATCATGTAGATACTATATTTTTAAACATATATACTTTACCTGTGTATTCAGATTTGGCAAGTTTGGATGCTGTGACTACTTGGAACTAGAATACTTGATTAAGTCCTGTTTCTCTATGATGCAGATGAGCTTTGTAAGATACTATAAACATAGATCATTAAAAGAAATGTTGCTCTTGATCATTTCTATCACTCGAAAAGTAGAACATATTCACAGGTCACAAGCCATGTGAGTCCTAATGCTGCCATGATGTATTGGCTGTCACGCCTTGATCTTTGTTTTCTTTATTATTTGGTTAGGTCAGGGTGCGACAAGGGTGGTTTGTGTAGTTTTGTATTGTCTAGGGGTTTTGTATGTTTATGGGGTTTCCTTGTCTAGGTGTTTGTGTAACGGTTTTCTATATGCGAAGGAGAGTCGGACCAAAATGCGGCGTGGCTATTGTGATTCATGTATCATGAAACAAAGTAAACACGAATCAAATACAAAAACAACAAACGTAATGTGAAAACCGAAAACAGCCTATACTGGTGCAAAGTAACACTGAACAAGGACAAGGACAATCACCCACGAAACACTCAAAGAATATGGCTGCCTAAATATGGTTCCCAATCAGAGACAACGATAAACACCTGCCTCCGATTGAGAACCACTTAAGACAGCCATAGACTAACCTAGAAAACCCCACTAAGCTACAATCCCAATACCTGTGAAAAAACCGCAAGACAAAACACACCACATACAAAAACCCATGTCACACCCTGGCCTGACTAAATAGGTAAAGAAAACACAAAATACTAAGACCAGGGCGTGACAGAACCCCCTCCCCCCCAAGGTGCGGACTCCCGGCCGCACACCAAAACCCATAGGGGAGCGTCCGGGTGGGCGTCTGTCCATGGTGTCGGCTCCGGCGCAGGACGTGGACCCCACTCTAACAAAGTCTTTGTCCATATTCCTCGCATCCTTAGATAGGTGACCCTCGCCGCCGACCTTGGCCTAGTAGTCCTCACCAAGGACCCCACTGGACTGAGGGGCAGCTCGGGACTGAGGGGTAGCTCGGGACTGAGGGGTAGCTCGGGACTGAGGGGTAGCTCGGCACTGAGGGGTAGCTCGGCATTGAGAGGAAGCTCAGGCAGGTAATTGGCTCTGGCAGATCCTGGCTGGCTGGCGGTTCTGGCAGATCCTGGCTGACTGGCGGATCTGGAAGATCCTGGCTGACTGGCAGATCTGGAAGATCCTGGCTGACTGGCGGATCTGGAAGAGTCTGGCTGACTGGCGGATCCTGGCTGACTGGGGGGTCTGGAAGATCCTGGCTGACTGGCGGATCCTGGCAGACTGACGGCTCTGGCTGCTCCATGCTGACTGGCAGCTCTGGCTGCTCCATGCTGACTGGCGCCTCTGGCTGCTCCATGCTGACTGACGGCTCTGGCTGCTCCATGCTGACTGAGGGCTCTGGCTGCTTCTTGCAGACTGGACAGCTCTGGAGGCTTCTTGCAGACTGGCAGCTCTGGCGGCTTCTTGCAGACTGGCAGCTCTGGCTGCTCCATGCAGACTGGCAGCTCTGGCTGCTCCATGCAGACTGGCAGCTCCTTGCAGACTGGCAGCTCTGGCTGCTCCTTGCAGACTAGCAGCTCTGGCTGCTCCTTGCAGACTGGCAGCGCTAAACAGGCTGGAGACTCCGACAGCGCTGGAGAGGTGGAAGGCTCTGACTGCGCTGAACAGGCGGGAGACTCCGGCAGCACTGGAGAGGAGGAAAGCTCTGACGGCGCTGGAGAGGCGAGGCGCACTGTAGGCCTGATGCGTGGTGCTGGCACTGGTGGTACTGGGCCGAGGAGACGTACAGGAAGCCTGGTGCGGTAGGCTGCCACCGGAGGACTGGTGCGTGGAGGTGGTACTGGGTAGACCGGACCGTGCAGGCGCACTGGAGCTCTTGAGCGCCGAGCCTGCCCAACCTTACCTGGTTGAATACTCCCGGTCGCTCTGCCAGTGCGGCGAGGTGGAATAGCCCGCACTGGGCTATGCAGGCGAACCTGGGACACCGTGCGCAAGGCTGGTGCCATGTAAGCCGGCCCAAGGAGACGCACTGGGGACCAGATGCGTAGAGCCGGCTTCATGGCATTTGGCTCGACGCTCACTCTAGCCCGGCTGATACGCGGAGCTGGAATGTACCGCACCGGGCTATGCACCCGCACTGGGGACACCGTGCGCACCACAGCATAACACGGTGCCTGCCCGGTCTCTCTAGCCCCCCGGTAAGCACAGGAAGTTGGCGTAGGTCTCCTACCTAGCGTCGCCATACTCCCTGTGAGCCACCCCCCAAGAAATTTTTGGGGCTGACTCTCGGGCTTCCATCTGCGTCGCCGTGCTGCCTCCTCATACCAGCGCCTCTCCGCTTTCGCCAACTCCAGTTCTTCCTTGGGGCGGCGATATTCTCCAGGCTGTGCCCAGGGTCCTTCTCCGTCAAGGATCTCCTCCCAAGTCCATTTATCCAAATAGTGCAGCCTCTCCCACTGCTGCTGCTGCTGCTGCTACCTCTGTTGCTTCTCCTGCTGCTCTTCACCACGCCGCTTGGTCCTGTTGTGGTGGGTGATTCTGTAACGGTTTTCTATATACGAAGGAGAGTCGGACCAAAATGCGGAGTGGCTATTGTGATTCATGTTTAATGAAACAAAGTAAACACGAATCAAATACAAAAACAACAAACGTAATGTGAAAACCGAAAACAGCCTATACTGGTGCAAAGTAACACAGGACAAGGACAATCACCCGCGAAACACTCAAAGAATATGGCTGCCTAAATATGATTCCCAATCAGAGACAACGATAAACACCTGCCTCTGATTGAGAACCACTTCAGACAGCCATAGACTAACCTAGAAAACCCCACTAAGCTACAATCCCAATACCTGTGAAAAAACTCCAAGACAAAACACACCACATACAAAAACCCATGTCACACCCTGGCCTGACCAAATAGATAAAGAAAACACAAAATACTAAGACCAGGGCGTGACAGTTTGTATGTCTATGGTTGCCTAGATTAGTTCTCAATCAGATGCAGCTGTTTATCGTTGTCTCTGATTGGGGACCATATTTAGGTAGCCATATTCCTTGGATAGTTTATGGGTTGTTATTCTATGTTTAGTTGCCTGTTTACACTAGTCACATAGCTTCATGGTTCATTTTATTGTTTTGTTCAGTGTTCGTTCCTCTCATTAAAAGAGTTATGTACTCTTATCACGCTGCGCCTTGGTCTCCTCATTATGACGACCGTGACATTGGCTGAGACAAATCAAATCAAATCAAATTTTATTTGTCACATACACATGGTTAGCAGATGTTAATGCGAGTGTAGCGAAATGCTTGTGCATCTAGTTCCGACAATGCAGTAATAACCAACAAGTAATCTAACTAACAATTCCAAAACAAATTTCTTATACACAGTGTAAGGGGATAAAGAATATGTACATAAAGATATATGAATGAGTGATGGTACAGAGCAGCATAGGCAAGATACAGTAGATGGTATCGAGTACAGTATATACATATGAGATGAGTATGTAAACAAAGTGGCATAGTTAAAGTGGCTAGTGATACATGTATTACATAAGGATGCAGTCGATGATGTAGAGTACAGTATATACGTATACATATGAGATTAATAATGTAGGGTATGTAAACATTATATTAGGTAGCATTGTTTAAAGTGGCTAGTGATATATTTACATCATTTCCCATCAATTTCCATTATTAAAGTGGCTGGAGTTGAGTCAGTGTGTTGGCAGCAGCCACTCAATGTTAGTGGTTGCTGTTTAACAGTCTGATGGCCTTGAGATAGAAGCGGTTTTTCAGTCTCTCGGTCCCAGCTTTGATGCACCTGTATTGACCTCGCCTTCTGGATGATAGCGGGGTGAACAGGCAGTGGCTCGGGTGGGTGTTGTCCTTGATGATCTTTATGGCCTTCCTGTAACATCGGGTGGTGCAGACCTCACTACCCTCTGGAGAGCCTTACGGTTGTGGGCGGAGCAGTTGCCGTACCAGGCGGTGATACAGCCCGCCAGGATGCTCTCGATTGTGCATCTGTAGAAGTTTGTGAGTGCTTTTGGTGACAAGCCGAATTTCTTCAGCCTCCTGAGGTTGAAGAGACGCTGCTGCGCCTTCTTCACGATGCTGTCTGTGTGAGTGGACCAATTCAGTTTGTCTGTGATGTGTATGCCGAGAAACTTAAAACTTACTACCCTCTCCACTAATGTTCCATCGATGTGGATAGGGGGGTGTTCCCTCTGCTGTTTCCTGAAGTCCACAATCATCTCCTTAGTTTTGTTGACGTTGAGTGTGAGGTTATTTTCCTGACACCACACTCGGAGGGCCCTCACCTCCTCCCTGTAGGCCGTCTCGTCGTTGTTGGTAATCAAGCCTACCACTGTTGTGTCGTCCGCAAACTTGATGATTGAGTTGGAGGCGTGCGTGGCCGCGCAGTCGTGGGTGAACAGGGAGTACAGGAGAGGGCTCAGAACGCACCCTTGTGGGGTCCCAGTGTTGAGGATCAGCGGGGTGGAGATGTTGTTGCCTACCCTCACCACCTGGGTGCGGCCCGTCAGGAAGTCCAGTACCCAGTTGCACAGGGCGGGGTCGAGACCCAGGTTCTCGAGCTTGATGACGAGCTTGGAGGGTACTATGGTGTTAAATGCCGAGCTGTAGTCGATGAACAGCATTCTCACATAGGTATTTCTCTTGTCCAGATGGGTTAGGGCTGTGTGCAGTGTGGTTGAGATTGCATCGTCTGTGGACCTATTTTGGTGGTAAGCAAATTGGAGTGGGTCGAGGGTGTCAGGTAGGGTGGAGGTTATATGGTCTTTGACTAGTCTCTCAAAGCACTTCATGATGACGGAAGTGAGTGCTACGGGGCGGTAGTCGTTTAGCTCAGTTACCTTAGCTTTCTTGGGAACAGGAACAATGGTGGCCCTCGTGAAGCATGTGGGAACAGCAGACTGGTATAGGATTGATTGAATATGTCCGTAAACACACCAGCCAGCTGGTATGCGCATGCTCTGAGGGCGCGGCTGGGGATGCCGTCTGGGCCTGCAGCCTTGCGAGGGTTAACATGTTTAAATGTTTTACACACCTCGGCTGCAGTGAAGGAGAGACTGCATGTTTCCGTTGCAGGCTGTGTCAGTGGCACTGTATTGTCCTCAAAGCGGGCAAAAAAGTTATTTAGTCTGCCTGGGAGCAAGACATCCTGGTCCGTGACTGGGCTGGTTTTCTTCTTGTAGTCCGTGATTGACTGTAGACCCTGCCACATACCTCTTATGTCTGAGCCGTTGAATTGAGATTCTACTTTGTCTCTATACTGACACTTAGCTTGTTTGATAGCTTTGCGGAGGGAATAGCTGCACTGTTTGTATTCGGTCATGTTACCAGTCACCTTGCCCTGATTAACAGCAGTGGTTCGCGCTTTCAGTTTTACGCGAATGCTGCCATCAATCCACGGTTTCTGGTTAGGGAATGTTTTAATCGTTGCTGTGGGAACGTCATCTTCAACTCACGTTCTAATGAACTCGCACACCGAATCAGCGTATTCGTCAATGTTGTTGTCTGACGCAATACGAAACATGTCCCAGTCCACGTGATGGAAGCAGTCTTGGAGTGTGGAATCACCTTGGTCGGACCAGCGTTGGACAGACCTCAGCGTGGGAGCTTCTTGTTTTAGTTTCTGTCTGTAGGCAGGGATCAGCAAAATCGAGTCGTGGTCAGCTTTTCCAAAAGGAGGGCGGGGCAGGGCCTTATATGTGTCACGGAAGTTAGAATAACAATGATCCAAGGTTTTGCCAGCCCTGGTTGCGCAATCGATATGCTGATACAATTTAGGGAGTCTTGTTGTCAGATTAGCCTTGTTAAAATCCCCAGCTACAATGAATGCAGCCTCAGGATGTATGGATTCCAGTTTGCAAAGAGTCAAATAAAGTTAGTTCAGAGCCATCGATGTGTCTGCTTGGGGGGGAATATATACGGCTGTGATTATAATCGAAGAGAATTCTCTTGGTAGATAATGCGGTCTGCATTTGATTGTGAGGAATTCTAAATCAGGTGAACAGAAGGATTTGAGTTCCTGTATGTTTCTGTGATCACACCACGTCTCGTTAGCCATAAGGCATCTCAGAGAAATCCAATGTTGATGTGCCTCACAATGTAGACTCACAATAGTAACCTCACATTGTATGAATAAAAAAAGCGGACTTTAGCTGATAACGTTCCTCATATACTGAGAATGGATTCAGCCATACTTTTGTAACAAAGTGTTCAATCCCTTATTATACGTTCAGTTTCAAGAGTAGGCATGTCATTAGAGAAATGGACAGGTTCTGTAATAGTCATTGTGCTATATGGCTAACTGATACAGTTTCACATGTAGCTATACTGAAAATGAAAAAAGACAAATAAGAAGAACTGTGCATGTATCTTTGCATAGACAAAAACTGTGTGAAATAAATTGCTAATGAAGCTATTGGACTTGTTAATGTGTGGAGGTTAAATATTTTTAAGAATATTGTGCTAATTTGCATAGCCATGTGGCTACATATTGTATGTTTCCCTAGTGGTGGTTTAACATAAATATGTGCTATGTTTTCGCTGTAAAACATTTTAAAATTCTGACATGCTGGGTAGATGAACAAGGTGTTTATCTTTCATTTAAGCTATTGGACTTGTTAATGTGTGGAGGTTAAATATTTTTAAGAAAATTTTCGCTTTCCATGCGTAACCGTGGGGGGCTGGAGGGGGGGTGTTCCTAGTTGGGAACCCGTATCCCCTTCTGGGTAATTAAAGAAAAACTCCACTCAAAAACCCTATTCATTAGTCCATTGTTGATAGAGTCCAAAAAGTTTTTTTTTGTCAGCAATGACGTTTTAAAGATATGTCACTTTCAAAATACAGAAATCTGGCCTGTATGATGCATTTTGTATCAGATGCTGCATTTGGCATTATACGATATATGGCCCTTATCTTCAAAACTTTTGGGACAACATTTTGAGACAATATCAACAATGGACTAATTAAACAAATAACAAAATATAGGTTTTGGGTAGAGTTTTCCTTCGATATACAAAAAAACGCATTATACTCTTGACTCTTAAGCTGCATTATAAACTGGGTGGTTCCAGCCCTGAATGCTCATTGGCTGAGAGGACGTGATTTATATCAGACCTGTACAACGGGTATGACAAAACATTTATTTTTACTGCTCTAATTACATTGGTAACCAGTTTATAATAGAAATAAGGCACCTCTGGGGTTTGTATATGTATATGGTATCCATAACAACAGCCGTTAGCCATGGTCTATTGGACATAAACCACACCTCCTCATGCCCTATTTCTTAATTATACCAATAAACAATCTATACATTCTTAAGCATTCTGTCAATATATTCTGAATTAATTCCTTCATAGTGAATGTCACTACCCCATAGAATCAGATAATGTTACAACACTCTTATAGCAAAGAATGCTAAAAAACAGTACTATAAATAACCATTGAGCAAAGTAACATTGGTTATTGATTGTAGGTTGCTCATTCATTTCCCACATTTTGTTGACAAAAGGCTGGCCCTGTAAAGCTAACTTGCCCCCTGCGTTCACCGTCATATTGTTCCATGGGACCAGGTTGGCAGATTACAGTACATACTGCTGTAGTCCTTTTTAGCTTCAGTGCCTGTGAAAATGAAACAAAGTCCATTGTTTCAATATCTCTTGTTGTGTAACACTAGTATGGAGATGATAATAGACTATTATTAGGCTTACCTCAAGTATCTTCCTTGGGCACTCGCTGCTTGGCTCTTTTCTCTACAATATATTAACACATATCTTAGCATGTTAATGTAGCATGTTAAAAGACAAATAAAAGCCTATTGATCATTTATATCCCACTAAAATGTAACAGCATAATCCCTTGTTGTCGGTTCAATTACAATTATGCCATGTGTGAGGAGTACAGTAAAACTAGTATTTAATGCTTCATGAATGTAGTTATATCTAAGATCAGTTATTAGCTCCTGCAATTATAATGTGTTATGCATGTCTCATAAGGCGTTATACAGTGAGTATACCTAACATTATGAACACCTTCTTAATATTGAGTTGCACCCCCTTTACCCTCAGAACAGCCTCTATTCGTCGGGGCATGCACTCTACAAGGTGTCGAAAGCTTTCCACAGGGATGCTGGCCCATGTTGACTCAAGTGCTTCCCACAGTTATCAGGTTGGCTGGGTGTCCTTCAGGTGGTGGACCATTGATACACACAGCAAACTGTTGAATGTGGAAAACCACAGCAGTTTTGCAGCTCTTGACACAAACCAGAGTACCTGGCACCTACTACCATACTGCATTCAAAGGCTCTTAAATCTGTTGTCTTGCCCATTAACCCTCTGAATGGCATATATACACAATCCATGTCTCAAGGCTTTAAAAAAAACTTTTTTAACCAATCTCCTTCCCTTCATTTAACTAGGCAGGCCAGTTAAGAACAAATTCTTATTTACAATGACAGCCTAACCTAGCTGAAATTTGGCCAATTGTGCGCCTCCCTATGGGACTCCCAATGACAGCTGGATTAGAACGAGGTATTGCAGTAACACCTCTTGCATTGAGATGCAGTGTTTTAGACCACTGCGCCACTCAGGAGCCCCATCTACACTGATTGAAGTGGATTTAACAAGTGACATCAATAAGGGATCATAGCTTTCACCTGGTCAGTCAATGCCATGGAAAGGTGTTCTTGATGTTTTGTGCACTCAGTGTACTTGTTTGCAATGCATTATGAAGAGTGTATTAACAGGAAGGGTTACCAACAGTGGTTATCTGTCAGTAGATCACTACTGTATGTCATCCAGAAAGACATGTTAATCATCATAATTACCTCTTTTTGAACAACAGAAACTAACAGCCTCCACAGTCAATAGAAGAATGACCACAACTGTTGAACCTATCAGTCGTATTACATTGACCAGTATCACACCATGTGCAGCCTCTGAGATAGAGACCAAATGTAGACAGATGCACCATCATTTAGACAGATCTTATTCTATCTAAGAGTATCCCTGTGGTCAATGACATGGAATAAACCCCCCTCAATCTTTCACACCCTAAAACTTCCCCTATAACATCAATAAGGACAAATCTTACTTCAATGGAAGTATAAAGTATATAAGCGGCCAGAGAAAAGGTCAATGTTAACCAGAGGAGGCTGGTGGGAGGAGCTATAGGAGTACAGGCTCGTTGTAATGGTTGGAATGGCATAGACGGAAGAGTCAAACCTGTTTTCCATATGTTTGATGTGTTTGATGTGTTTGATACCGTTCCATTCATTCCATTCCCGCCTTTACAATGAGCCCATCCTCCTATAGCTCCTCCCACCAGCTGCTGTTACTGTGACTGTGTAGAAATAATGGGAGATTTACGGAGCAGGCAGTAATAAAAATAGATAAACATACAACTATTAGTAATAGATTGACTACATACTGAGTACGTACTGTATGTATGGATCATTTTGAGACCACTTGCTTACTCTAATCTGCATTTGTAAAGATACTCATATATCATAAGAAAGATGTACAGTTTTGAAGTGTGAATATCTGGGAAACAATAGGGGCCTATTAGAAGCGTCTTCGCCCTGCTTATATTAAAGACACACATAGTCAAATGTCTTAGTTCATTTCATCTAGTAGTTACATAATAATTACCTAGTTGTTACTTCTTTTTGATTCACCATAACAAGGTCCAGTACTTAGGTATTACCTTTCAGTTCTCTCCCAACTATCACACACCTTTCTGATTAACACCAGGTAATACATTGAGTGAGATGGCTGGAAGCTGCACGACTGCTTTTTATAACCTATGTGATTGTTTACACACACATAATCAGTAGAAAAGAGATCATGAAAATAATATATTACAATGGCTGTCCATCTTTAAGAGAGAACCTGTGTGAATGCATATATTGTGATGAATTTAACTACAGCTAAATGTATGGTAAATGCTCACTAATGCAGCAGCATTTAAGAAGCAGTGACTTGGACAATTTCTATGATATGATGTTCTGATTACAATGCAACCCAAACAGGTAATGTATTTGTTCAATCAGTTACTATGGGTTACTACTTTATCATCTTCTTTGACTTTCTAGTACTCCGTCACCTCGATACCTGTATCATGACAGTTAGAGACTCGAGGCTGTGGGATTCATATGTAGTGACTAATAGTGTAGGTTGGTATTTACTGATGTGGTTTTTATTTTTTTCAACAACATTAGATCTTTGAGTCTGTTTTAGCTAGGGCTTTGTAAGTGATGGGGAGTCACTGTCAGGAACGATGCTGGAGATGAGAAGCAGGTACAGGGGAGTGAACATTTAATTAACCACGGACATGGAATAGGACAGGACAACGTCTGAACAGGAACACACAACGACATTAATGCTGACACAGGGATCTAACCAAAGAAACAGACAGATATAGGAGGGGAAATCAACAAGGTAATGGAGTCCAGGTGAGTCCAATGATGCGCAGCTGCGCGTAATGATGGTGACAGGTGTAAGTAATGAAGGCAGTCTGGCGCCGCAGGCGTGACAGTGTTACATTAGACCTTTTTGCAATGTGTAACACACAGTCTTCTTATTAATTTTCAAATGCTGGGTTCCAAACTCCACAGGCCTATGATACTGAGCTTATAAAAAGCTCACACCAACACATTTATAATGAATAGAAACATTTTCAACAATAGTGTCCAACAATGATACTGTAGTATGTAGTACTCTAGAAAATGTTTTCATCCCTTTCAAAACTCTCATCCTGGCTTCACAAAATGTTGTCCACAAAAATAGGCAATCATATCAACTAGTCTTTATTTATGTTGTATGTCTTATGATTATACGAATGGAGGTTGGGCCTTTGATATCCTTTGAACTTTACTGAAACCATTGCAGGGATCCATACATTGTTATTCACTAGTTCAGTAGCTCAACTAGTGCACGAGTGAAACATGAAATGGAATGCTGAGTGTATCAGTTATCAACATAATGAAAATGTGGACTTGACAATAACGTGGACTTAACAATAATGTTCACTATATTCAACTACAGCATGCAAGGAGTGAGTAGACAAGACAGATATTGTACACAGTGCAAGATAAACAGTCCACGTGTATGGCTTGACAAAAGATTGCAGTTTGCTGTTATTAAATGTACTGATAATATCCTGTCTATGTTTGTGGTCGGGTACACGGCTTCTGCTGAAGGCCCTTCAGTTGCTGCATCTGAGAACAAAACCCACAGAGAATGTCAGGTCCACATCCTTCATTGTGACTTGACATGTAGATGGAAGCTATGTGTGGAGAGACCCCAAGTCCTATTTATATTCCTGTGTTCACCATTATACATTTTCACTTCAGTGCTTCTCTGTAAACAGCAAAGCGTGTGCAATACTGTGAGACAGAGGTCATGGCTAAAAATAGGAATGTGACTGAATAGGTCTACATCAGGACAGGATTTCTATGAAAAAGGCCTCTTGCACCTCTCATGATCAGAATAACACCCCCAACAGAGAAACGTAAAACTTACTACCTGACTTTTGTGAAAATCCCCAAACTATACCAAAGTTTCCCATGTCCCATATTTCAAGACATTGAACTCACTATGTCTGGACAGTAGTAACTAACAGCCACTACAGTCAGTGAAGTACGGCCACAACAGTTGAATTTATCCATCAGATTCCATTGACAAGTCTCACAACATGTGCAGCCTCTGAAATACAGAGTAGATGGATGAATTCCCCTTTTTTTATCCATTTTTTGGTCTCTTGAACTCTTCCTTTCATATAGTGACTATGAATAAAAAGTGTTTTGCAAAGTTTTAAGGTATACATTCTCACCATTAACCTGAAGAAAGGCTGAATTATTTCCATGTAATTTCCTGACTGCATTTTCCAGGGGTTTTGATTGCAGATCAAGCACACAACTGTAGTTGCCTGTGTCAATGTTAATAACACTAGTAATCGTAAAAGTTGCCCCCATCCGATTAACATCAAACTCCTCCATCTGAACAGCAGAGCCATTCTTGCAGAGGTAAGAATGACTGGTCATTTTAATTCTCTATAGTTTGTCAACAAATTTCTTGTTAATAACAAACTATAGTTTTGGCAAGTCGGTTAGGACATCTACTTTGTGCATGACACAAGTAATTTCTCCAACAATTGTTTACAGACAGATTATTTCACTTATAATTCACTGTAATCACAATTCCAGTGGGTCACAAGTTTACATACACTAAATTGACTGTGCCTTTAAACAGCTTGGAAAATTCCAGAAAATGATGTCATGGCTTTAGAAGCTTCGGACTTCCAAACACCTGAAGGTACCACATTCATCTGTACAAACAAAAGTACGCAAGTATAAAGACCATGGGACCACGCAGCCGTCAACCTGCTCACGAAGGAGACGCGTTCTGTCTCCTAGAGATGAACGTACTTTGGTGTGAAAAGGGCAAACCAATCCCAGAACAACAGCAAAGGACCTTGTGAAGATGCTGGAGGAAACAGGTACAAAAGTATCTATATCCACAGTAAAACGAGTCCTATATCTACATAACCTGAAAGGCCGCTCAGCAAGGAAGAAGCCACTGCTTCATGGGGACAAAGATTGTACTTTTTGGAGAAATGTCCACTGGTCTGATGAAACAAAAATAGAATAGTTTGGCCATAATGACCATCATTGTGCATGGAGGAAAAAGGGGGATGCTTGCAAGCCGAAGAACACCATCCCAACCGTGAAACACGGGGGTGGCAGCATCATGTTGTGGGGGTGCTTTGCTGCAGGAGGGGCTGGTGCACTTCACAAAATAGATGGCATCATGAAGGAGGGAAATTCTGTGGATATATTGAAGCAACATCTCAAGACATCCGTCAGGAAGTTAAGGCTTGGTCTTAGCAAATGGGTCTTCCAAATGAACAATGACCCCAAGCATACTTCCAAAGTTGTGGCAAAATGGCTTAAGGACAACAAAGTCAAGGTATTGGAGTGGCCACCTCAATCCTATAGAAAATGCATGGGCAGAACTGAAAGAGCGTGTGCCAGCAAGGAGGCCTACAAACCTGACTCATTTACACCAGCTCTGTCAGGAGGAATGGGCCAAACTTTACCCAACTTATTGTGGGAAGCTTGTGGAAGGCTACCCAAAATGTTTGACCCAAGTGAAACAATTTAAAGGTAATGCTACCAAATACTATTTGAGTGTATGTAAACTACTGACCCACTGGGAATGTGATGAAAGAAATAAAAGCTGAAATAAAAAATTATCTCTACTATTATTCTGACATTTCACTTTCTTAAAATAAAGTGGTGAACCTAACTGACCTAAGACAGGGAATTGTTACTTGGATGAAATGTCAGGAATTGTGAAAATGAGTTTAAATGTAGTTGGCGAAGGTGTCACGATTTACCAAGGTGGGTGGAATCAGGCGCAGAGAGCAGGTTTCAGTGATTAGACAGTTTATTCTCCGGCGCACAAAAACGACGGTCAACCCAACACACAGGGTGAATAATCCAACGCAGGACCAAAATAGTCCAGAGAATAATACACATGAACCCCACCAAATAACAGGAATACAAAAACAATCCCGCACAAAACAAAGGCGGGACAACCTACTAAATATAAGGACGCTAATTAAACGGTCCTCCCCTCCCGCTCCGTGGCTCGACGACTCACTGCGAGCTCACAGAACAGTGCTCCGGGCAGCCGAGCAGAAATGGAGGAAAACTCGCCTCCCTGCGGACCTGGCATCCTTTCACTCCCTCCTCTCTACATTTTCCTCCTCTGTCTCTGCTGCTAAAGCCACTTTCTTCCACTCTAAATTCCAAGCATCTGCCTCTAACCCTAGGAAGCTCTTTGCCACCTTCTCCTCCCTCCTGAATCCTCCTCTCCCTCCCCCCTCCTCCCTCTCTGCAGATGACTTCGTCAACCATTTTGAAAAGAAGGTCGACGACATCCGATCCTCGTTTGCTAAGTCAAACGACACCGCTGGTTCTGCTCACACTGCCCTACCCTGTGCTCTGACCTCTTTCTCCCTCTCTCTCCAGATGAAATCTCGCTTCTTGTGACGGCCGGCCGCCCAACAACCTGCCCGCTTGACCCTTTCCCCTCCTCTCTTCTCCAGACCATTTCCGGAGACCTTCTCCCTTACCTCACCTCGCTCATCAACTCATCCCTGACCGCTGGCTACGTCCCTTCCATCTTCAAGAGAGCGAGAGTTGCACCCCTTCTGAAAAAACCTACACTCGATCCCTCCGATGTCAACAACTACAGACCAGTATCCCTTCTTTCTTTTCTCTCCAAAACTCTTGAACGTGCCGTCCTTGGCCAGCTCTCCCGCTATCTCTCTCAGAATGACCTTCTTGATCCAAATCAGTCAGGTTTCAAGACTAGTCATTCAACTGAGACTGCTCTTCTCTGTATCACGGAGGCGCTCCGCACTGCTAAAGCTAACTCTCTCTCCTCTGCTCTCATCCTTCTAGACCTATCGGCTGCCTTCGACACTGTGAACCATCAGATCCTCCTCTCCACCCTCTCCGAGTTGGGCATCTCCGGTGCGGCCCACGCTTGGATTGCGTCCTACCTGACAGGTCGCTCTTACCAGGTGGCGTGGCGAGAATCTGTCTCCTCGCCACGCGCTCTCACCACTGGTGTCCCCCAGGGCTCTGTTCTAGGCCCTCTCCTATTCTCGCTATACACCAAGTCACTTGGCTCTGTCATAACCTCACATGGTCTCTCCTATCATTGCTATGCAGACGACACACAATTAATCTTCTCCTTTCCCCTTCTGATGACCAGGTGGCGAATCGCATCTCTGCATGTCTGGCAGACATATCAGTGTGAATGACGGATCACCACCTCAAGCTGAACCTCGGCAAGACGGAGCTGCTCTTCCTCCCGGGGAAGGACTGCCCGTTCCATGATCTCGCCATCACGGTTGACAACTCCATTGTTTCCTCCTCCCAGAGCGCTAAGAACCTTGGCGTGATCCTGGACAACACCCTGTCGTTCTCAACTAACATCAAGGCGGTGGCCCGTTCCTGTAGGTTCATGCTCTACAACATCCGCAGAGTACGCCCCTGCCTCACACAGGAAGCGGCGCAGGTCCTAATCCAGGCACTTGTCATCTCCCGTCTGGATTACTGCAACTCGCTGTTGGCTGGGCTCCCTGCCTGTGCCATTAAACCCCTACAACTCATCCAGAACGCCGCAGCCCGTCTGGTGTTCAACCTTCCCAAGTTCTCTCACGTCACCCCGCTCCTCCGCTCTCTCCACTGGCTTCCAGTTGAAGCTCGCATCCGCTACAAGACCATGGTGCTTGCCTACGGAGCTGTGAGGGGAACGGCACCGCAGTACCTCCAGGCTCTGATCAGGCCCTACACCCAAACAAGGGCACTGCGTTCATCCACCTCTGGCCTGCTCGCCTCCCTACCACTGAGGAAGTACAGTTCCCGCTCAGCCCAGTCAAAACTGTTCGCTGCTCTGGCCCCCCAATGGTGGAACAAACTCCCTCACGACGCCAGGACAGCGGAGTCAATCACCACCTTCCGGAGACACCTGAAACCCCACCTCTTCAAGGAATACCTAGGATAGGATAAAGCAATCCTTCTCACCCCCCTTAAATGATTTAGATGCACTATTGTAAAGTGGCTGTTCCACTGATGTCAGAAGGTGAATTCACCAATTTGTAAGTCGCTCTGGATAAGTGCGTCTGCTAAATGACTTAAATGTAAATGTAAATGTAAACAAAAATACACACAGGTGAAACTAATAAGACAAAACCAACAGACAAACGAAAAAGGGATCGGTAGTGGCTCGTAGGACGGTGACGACGACCGCCGAGCACCGCCCGAACAGGCAGGAGAGCCAACTTCGGCGGTGACAGAAGGTGTATGTAAACCTCCGACTTTAACTGTATTGTATCCATATGTTCACTCTTTCTAACAACGATAACATATCCAGAGAGTAAAAAGATACTTACCCATCACTTGGATGGAAAGTGAATTATCTCCTTTTCCTTGCTCTTCAGAGAGTGGATATTGGGTTTTAGAGAACACACAACTGTAATTGCCCCTCTGTTGGCTAGTCCACATATACTGCAACCCCATCCAAACACAAGTACACATGTACCACTTCTGACTCATCCTTGCGCCCAATTTTACTACTCAGTCACTGTCCTCCATTATTATTGTTTCTGTCCCATAGATCTTTGCTGGAAAAATGTCCTTAACTAATATTTGAAAAAGGAAAAGTAGTTGGCATATAGAACATGCATATACAGTATTTTTGTGTTCCATATTATATTGAAAATATCATTCAAAAATCCCAGTGGCTAGATGTGTCAAGCTTATAGAGACATAACCCCAAGATACTTGGAGCTGTAATTGCTGCAAAAGGTGGCTCTATAAAGTATTGGGGGGTGAAAATAGTCTGGGTAGCCATTTGATTAGCTGTTCAGGAGTCTTAGGGGTAGAAGCTGTTTAGAAGCCTCTTGGACCTAGACTTGGCGCTCCGGTACCGCTTGACATGTGGTAGCAGAGAGAACAGTCTATGACTTGGGTGGATGGAGTCTTTGACAATAAATAGGGCATTCCACTGACACCGCCTGGTATAAAGTTCCTGGATGACAGGAAGCTTGCTCCCGGTGATGTACTGGGCCTTACAGACGGAAGAACAAAATCAATAGGTGAATATCACAGCCAATCACAACACTAGTGGGTAAGAAATACTGTGAAACACTATCATTCCACTATTACTACAGATATATTATGAATATTTTCTGAAATTAAAATACAAAAACTCAACAACTACAAAAAACATGTGTAGCACCTTTGAATTAGAATTCAATCTTCAAAATTATCAAAAACATACTAGAACGTTTTTGGTTAACGATAACAACGTAAATGAAACAACATTGACATATATTTTGCTTGGGCTATGGCCTCTTGACAAGGAATAAATTGCAAAACGTGAAACACATTTAAAGTTAATATTGTTCCAAAAATATGATAAAATACGTTCTTTTATTTGATAAATACTCACACAGGATAAAGACGAACATGATCATGGTGTTAAAATTTTAATCTTAAATTGTGTGACTTTCTGGTCTGCATAACTCAAAACACAGACAGCAGGAAGATTTATAATTAAATATACAATATTTATGACTTGCTTGCCACCATACATTCATTTAACAAAATAAATAAAATTATGTACAATTTATTGAACATTTTACCCACCACCCCAACCATAAAACCAAAGTCCTGATTAATATCGACAACAACCTAGTCTGGTAGGTTCAATGAACATTCTTTAAAATTCAATTATAATTGTGTCATGAGGGAGGAGCACAGGGAGATGTAGGCCTACTGTAGATTACATGTAAGAATTACCAAGAAAATAGTATTGTTATTCTGTCAGTGCATCATCCAGGAACCATATCATTATATGTTTGGACAGTAGTAACTAGCATACATTACAGTCAAAAGAAGTATGACCACAACAGCTGAACTTATCAGTCGGATTACATTGACCATTCTCACATCACGTGCAGCCTCTTCATGGACCTCTTGATGAACCTCTTCTGAAGTGCAGAACAGATATACATGTACATATTTACACAGAGCTTGCCATATAGTCAATATTAACATTTGAATATCCATCCACATACAATACAAAGTAGGTCCTACCTTCTCCATCCCTGTAGACCTGAATGATGACTAGATTGACACCTGTTGCGTTCACTTGACAGAGTTTTAGTTTTTCTATGGTGTACACACAGCTGTAGATGCCTGAGTCCTCTCGTTCAACATCCTTGATGGTGAAAATCGTGTCATCTTCACCTTTCTCCAGCTCTCTTACTCTCATTCCAATTCCATTCTTGCAAAGGTAAACATAGACCTTGCTCAATGGTTTTCTGCTGCCTGTAGTGCTGCACTTCACATCAACAGTCTTTCCTTCTCTCATGTGGGTACTAGCTCCAAAGAGCTTTGCTGGGTAGATATTAGCTTCATCATTAAAGAGTGAAAAATACAATTTATGAACAAAAATGTAAGTCTCACAAGTTCCAATGTTTACAATGAATCTTCTCAGACATTAGCTAATAAAATTACAGATTTGACTATTTGTCTTTTAGAATTAAATTATGTAAAGTGTACCTGTCTCTGCCAAGTTAACCAGTAAAGCTGAATTTGGAAACAAATAGAGATAACAGTTGGTATAACCAGGTTGAATATTGAAAATAAAATGAGATGTATGCTTTACTTTGATCAATACTGTGAAAATACTCACATATTATGAATAAGATAGGACTCATGGTGTGATCTTCAGCCTGTTGTGATGTTTTCACACATAACATACTGTGTCTATAACCATGTAGCTATGTGAATTATGGGAAACTGTATAGGACCAAATTAGAAGCGTCTAACCTTCATGCAAAGTTTCTTCACAGAGCTTTGGCTTGGTCCTAGGCAGCTCATTTTGAAGAAACACATCCGTCCTCTGACCTCATCTTCATTGTTTATGGTGTTCACATCAGCAACACTGAAACGTGTCTGATACAGTGTAATTAGTGATGCGCCTTGCAGTGCCAGTCTAATTTCCTAATGTAATTGTCCGTAGGTTGTGGTTGGACTATGTCTATGTGGTACATCAGTGGATATAAAAATTGTAAATCCATACGTTAATATATGTATTATCTATCACTGGGCTTTCTAGTTGCATAAAAGTAAAAAACAAAAAACTGTCTGTAAGATTCACATATTTAAGAAGGGCTTATTTTAAACTACAATGTATCCTTGCATGTTTTAGAGGGGGACTGTAGAATGGGACAGCCTTACATTATTGGTTAGACCAAGTGAGCCCACAGTCTTGTTATCAAGGGTGATATTCTAAACTGCTGTGCCAACTGAAACTCTGCCTATAAGACGAACACACAGCTGTCATCTAATGTGATACCACATTCCCGGGTTGAGAACATTGAAAGATATTTTTATCATGAGGGAGAATGCAATAGTATATCCAGCAATAATACTTCATGTGGTACTTCAAAATGATTCAACAAAAATGTTTATTACTCCCACTGAAGATGTAATACAATGCACCGCAAATGTCAGGTCACAAAACAATTTTGCATCATCGTCAACTTGAACATGCAGGGAGTCGTCCAACACATTGAATACACAATACATAAAATACAGAATTATAGATACTGTAAACCATGAAGTACACATGCACTACTGCTTTGAAATAATGCCGATCTAATGAAGATTAAGGCATGTATTGATGACGTCTTTTCTTCTTGCATGACTTGGCATACACAACGTCTGTATATGGGCCTTGATTTGCTGCATCTGTGGATGAAAAGTCCTCCACATATTATATCTGGTCCAACAAATCCTTTGTCATGTTAGATGAAAGCTGTGTGTTCAGTCTTATAGCAGAAATGTTTCAGTTTTCAGGATATTGTAGGATCCAAGATGTGGTAGGACAATGACATTAAGACAATGATTAAATAGGTTTGTCACAGACGCAATGCTAAATTGAAGAGTATACACCACATGATACACTGCAGCTCTGAAGAGAAGGTCTCAAGTCTGTATTCTCTGCACAGAGGATATATACCCAGATCATGATGTAAACCATTCTTATATTGGGTTGCTTTATGTGAAGTACAAAGAATAGCAAGAATGTGACTGAATGCATCTGTGGTTTCCTATGCTACCTACTTACGTGTCTAACTATCAGAAATTCCACCATTGACATAGAAAGTGAGACAAGATATTTTGCATGGTCCGCTAGATACTGTGAAACAATACCTGACTCGTTCTGCCTGATGTATGGAAATCCCCATAAATACACCTAACTTACTATTATTACTATTTCAAACTATTGAACTCACCTCGAATACGTGCTATAACGTGTTTAATTTTCCATGTTTCAACCTGAAATATAAAATTACAATAGGCGCGGAAAGTACAAGAGGAAGAAATTGAGTCTAGACCTGTAAGCCTATATAACTAAGAGTCAACATAATCATTAGTTATCATTAGTCAAAGCTCATTTGGAACTCACAACTCACCAGAATTTCTTGGTACGTGGCATCCACTGTTTCAGAGATAAGAAGATGGAAGTTAAATATATATATATAATTAAAACATGTTATTTAGCACACAAAAAAATGCCCAAGGCCCTGAAGTCTGTTAGATCACCATTTACCCAGTACTGTAAATGTCACAATATAATCATTGCATTTCTATGGAGCTTCATAATATCTAAGCATTTCTCACCCATGTCATGGTTTGTATCAATCTCATCACCTGATTAGAAGATGTTAAGATGTTAATTATTTTCACTCAAGATGTGGCATATTATTTCAGTCATGACCATTTACCCAGTATCAGAAAAACATACCTATTCAAAATTTTAATAATCATTATTATCATCATTTTTTAAAACTTCATTATCTAGCATTTCTCACCCAAATGTTGGTATGTTGTATCACATGTGTAGGAGATCAGAAGATGAAATATCTTATTTTCTTATTAAAGCAATGTATTTAAATAGCCTTTCTTTAAATTCAAGATGCTAAAAATATCTATATATTTTTATATTTACACTTACCCAGTATTGCAAATGTAAGAATGAAAAAACATACCTATTTTTAATTTACATGATAATTAATAAATGTTTGTGCAGCATCATATTATCTAAACATTTCTCACCAACATCCTGGGACTCCTCCCCACCTGTTTGGGGGGATAAGAAGACTACAATTATATTTTAAAATAAGAAATATAGACTCCTGTTTTAACACAAGGCACTGAATCTAATTTCATGACCACTTACTTACTATCAGCATGGTTAGTATTTTAAAACACACTTACATTTAATTTAAAGCATAGTTAATGCAGCTAACCATTATCCAAACGAAATAAATAATATCTTACCGGCCACACTGTCAAAGGCAAATTCATCACTGACAAATAAACAAGATACAGTATATTATACATTGGTTATGGTTAATAGATAGTCATATTCCGTTAAATATGAATCTTATTCATATACAGTGCCTTGCGAAAGTATTTGGCCCCCTTGAACTTTGCGACCTTTTGCCACATTTCAGGCTTCAAACATAAAGATATAAAACTGTATTTTTTTGTGAAGAATCAACAACAAGTGGGACACAATCATGAAGTGGAACGACATTTATTGGATATTTCAAACCTTTTTAACAAATCAAAAACGGGAAAATTGGGCGTGCAAAATTATTCAGCCCCTTTACTTTCAGTGCAGCAAACCCTCTCCAGAAGTTCAGTGAGGATCTCTGAATGATCCAATGTCGGCCTAAATGACTAATGATGATAAATACAATCCACCTGTGTGTAATCAAGTCTCTGTATAAATGCACCTGCACTGTGATTGTCTCAGAGGTCCGTTAAAAGCGCAGAGAGCATCATGAAGAACAAGGAACACACCAGGCAGGTCCGAGATACTGTTGTGAAGAAGTTTAAAGCCGGATTTGGATACAAAAAGATTTCCCAAGCTTTAAACATCCCAAGGAGCACTGTGCAAGCGATAATATTGAAATGGAAGGAGTATCACACCACTGCAAATCTACCAAGACCTGGCCGTCCCTCTA
This sequence comes from Oncorhynchus masou masou, assembly GCF_036934945.1. NCBI lineage: Eukaryota > Metazoa > Chordata > Actinopteri > Salmoniformes > Salmonidae > Oncorhynchus > Oncorhynchus masou. The sequence continues at coordinate 35,882,263 of NC_088213.1, forward strand.
AACTTTCAGCTCATACAAGCAGAAGACTGATCAGAGATGCAGCCAAGAGGCCCATGATCACTCTGGATGAACTGCAGAGATCTACAGCTGAGGTAGGAGACTCTGTCCATAGGACAACAATCAGTCATATATTGCACAAATCTGGCCGTTATGGAAGAGTGGCAAGAAGAAAGCCATTTCTTAAAGATATCCATAAAAAGTGTTGTTTAAAGTTTGCCACAAGCCACCTGGGAGACACACCAAACATGTGGAAGAAGGTGCTCTGGTCAGATGAAACCAAAAAATTGAACGTTATGTTTTGGCAATCAACCACAACACACCAAAACATGGTGGTGGCAGCATCATGCTTTTCTTCAGCAGAGACAGGGAAGATGGTTAAAATTGATGGGAAGATGGATGGAGCCAAAAAGACCATTCTGGAAGAAAACCTGATGGACAAAAGACTGAGACTGGGACGGAGATTTGTCTTCCAACAAGACAATGATCCAAAACATAAAGCAAAATCTACAATGGAATGGTTCAAAAATAAACATATCCAGGTGTTAGAATGGCCAAGTCAAAGTCCAGACCTGAATCCAATCGAGAATCTATGGAAAGAACTGAAAACTGCTGTTCACAAATGCTCTCCATCCAACCTCACTGAGCTCGAGCTGTTTTGCAAGGAGGAATGGGAAAAAAATTCAGTCTCTCGATGTGCAAAACTGATAGAGACATACCCCAAGTGACTTACAGCTGTAATCGCAGCAAAAGGTGGTGCTACAAAGTATTAACTTAAGGGGGCTGAATAATTTTGCACGCCCAATTTTTCAGTTTTTGATTTGTTAAAAAGGTTTGAAATATCCAATAAATGTCGTTCCACTTCATGATTGTGTCCCACTTGTTGTTGATTCTTCACAAAAAAAACAGTTTTATATTTTATGTTTGAAGCCTGAAATGTGGCAAAATGTCGCAAAGTTCAAGTGGGCCGAATACTTTCGCAAGGCACTGTACATTATTGCTTGCTTGTTGTTTTTCGTTGTTTCTCCATTGCTTCATTACAGTATAACTACAGAATGTAGTCTGTGACATTTCAATTCAAAGAAAATAATATAAATAGACACAAAAAAATCATTTTTATTTCATAAAATAAAATGTCAAATATACATGATTTTTCTACCTGGATTCTTCCTCCACATTTGACGTTCTGTCTAAGACAAAGAAATATCCCAGAATGGGGAAAAAAAATGTTCATTAATAGAGCAATAGTTTTATCGGCAAGAGCTTAAACAACACATTTTACCATCACCCTCCCCGGTCATTGGCGCAAAAAGAAATGTAACATTATTGGTTAAACTCAATTTAACTATCATAACAATGACATTAGAAAAGCTCCAGATAGTTCATTCAATCCAGATATGAAATGTATTAGTTTGATAAATATGATTCTATATGAATCAGAGCCGTATATCCAGAGTAGTGTCCATGATAAATGGCCTGACCTTGTTTAATGAACAACCACCATATGCCCACTATCAGTGATAAGACCAGAAGAAAACACACGCAGAACACGAGTGGAATTAAGTGACTCCAGGACACTGGAAAGCAAAACAGGCATGTAACTTGTTGTTATAAATCTCATTTCTATAGTAACAACGTACTGCAACCATGAACCATCAACAATGATTTTCTAATAACAAAACTAGATATGTATGTAGTGATTATATTATTTAAATATGTAAGTATTTAGAGAAACGCCATACATTCTTACCATCAACCTGTAGAAATACTGCATTATTTCCATATAATCTTCTGTCTTTATCTGTGAGGGGTTTTGATTGCAGGTCAAGCACACAACTGTAGTTGCCTGTGTCATTCTTTAAAAAAACGTTTCATTGTAAACGCCATGCTCTTTACGTCAAACACCTGGATCTGAACAACAGAGCCATACTTGCAGAGGTAAGAGTGAACTAAGTCACTGGTATTTTTTGTTTGAAAACTGGGGTCTGAAATAGTACACTTAAACTCCACACCTTCTCCCTTTCTCACAGTTCTTGAGCCTGCAAGTGATATGTCTGCAGGGAGTATACGGTCTGTATGAGCAGGAAGAGACAGGAATCATGTAAGGTGTAAAATGTGTTTGCAGCCACCTTGAAATATACTTGTATCAAAAACATTGAAAAAGATAGTATATCCATATACACTGAGCGTACAAAACATTAAGGACACCTGCTCTTTCCATGATAGACTGACCAGGTGAATCCAGGTGAAAGCTATGATCCCTCATTGATGTCACTTGTTAAATCCACTTCAATCAGTGTAGATGAAAGGGAGGAGACAGGTTAAAGAAGGATTTTAAGCCTTGTGACAATTCAGACATGGATTGTGTATGTGTGCCATTCAGAGGGTGAATGGGCAAGACAACATATTTAAGAGCCTTTGAAAGGGCTATGGTTGTATGTGCCAGGCACACCGGTTTGAGTGCGTCAAGAACTGTAACACTGCTGGGTTTTTCACGCTCAACAGTTTCCCATGTGTATCATGAATGGTCCACCACCCAAAGAATATCCAGGCAACTTGACACAACTGTAGGAAGCATTGGAGTCAATATGGGCCAGCATCCCTGTGGAATGTTTCAACACCTTGTAGAGTCCATGCCCAGACGAATTGAGGCTGTTCTGAGGGCAAAGGGGGTGCAACTCAATATTAGGAAGGTGTTCCTAATGTTTTGTACACTCAGTGTGTGTCAAATAATGTCTAACAGCAATGACCTATCCAGACAGTAAAAAGATCCTTACCCATCGCCTGGATGGAAAGATAATTATCTCCTTTTCCCTGCACTTCAGAGAATGGATACCGGGTTTTAGAGAACACACAGCTGTAATTGCCAGCCTGTTGGCCAGTAACACTTTTCATGGTGAAAAGGGTGTCTTCTTGTATAGTTTTCTTCTGATCCACTGCAACTCCGTTAATGCACAAGTAAACATATGCCACTTTATCTTTCTTGCGCCCATGTGTACTACATTGGGGTGGCGGGGTGGCAGGGTGGCCTAGTGGTTAGAGCGTTGGACTAGGAACCGGAAGGTTGCAAGTTCAAATCCCCGAGCTGACAAGGTACAAATCTGTTTTTCTGCCCCTGAACATTAGCAGTTAACCCACTGTTCCTAGGCTGTCATTGAAAATAAGAATTTGTTCTTAACTGACTTGCCTAGTTAAATAAAGGTAAAAAGAAAATACCAGTAGGTCACTTCCCTCCATTATTGTTCCTGTAGAAGTCCAATAGATTTTTGATGGAAAAATCTTCTTGGCTAATATTCCAGAAAATAAAATGTATTTGAGGCATAAAATATCAGCAATATGTAAATCATTTATGTGTAGAGTATCATATTGTAATTATCTATATGAGAATTCAATCATCTTCAATAATTAATGGATTTTAACCTGCCTGTGTTTTGGACCATGGTCTCTCTTGACAAGGCACCTAGAAGAGAAGAGAAAAGAAAAGAAGAGAAAACACATTCAAAAGATACAACATAGACCCATCTAAATAGCAAAATGTGAAATACATTTGAATTCAATTAAAACTAAATCAATATCAGGTTAATTTTCATAAATATACTCACACAGGATGAGGATGAAAATGATCATTGTGTTCAAGTCTTGTTGAAACACTTGTTGGTTGACTCTTTTTACCTTGTGTCATGACGTTGCCCTGTTGGTGAGGTTTATGACACCCATACATACCTTTCCCCCATTTCTCTCTCTACTCTACAGATTGGACTCTTAGAAAGGCCTTTCTTAACATCTCGAGAGTGTCAATACTTCTAGAAGTAGTGGGTGGAGGAGTCAGGCGCAGAGAGCAGGGTAGTAGATACGTGGATAGTTTATTCCCAAAGCAACAGTGTCGGTCAACGCCACACACACGGCGCTAAAAGACCCAGTCCAAAACAACAGAACAAAACGGTTCGGGAAAAATAACATCCACAGAAATCACACACACCAAATAACAGAAAGCAAGCCCGCACAAAAGCCTACCGGGTTTAAACAGCCCAAAACAAAACCCAAACAACAAACAGGTGAAACTAACCAGACAAAACTAAATGAAACAGAAAGGGGGATCAGCTAGTAGGCCAGCGACGACGACCACCGAGCGCTGCCCGAATAGGAAGAGGCACCATCTTCAGCGGGATTCGTGACTGACAGTCTGGTAACATCAAAAGGGTTGGGAACGGAACCATATTTTGGTAATCCAACCAGTTGAAAATATCTGTTGGTATTTAAAGAATATTTTGGATCAGTTGTCGTCTGAGACATTATTACTAATGATAGGATGACATAAACTGTATCTTGGAAAGTCTACACATTCTAGTTAACAGATTCACATGGAATTGTTGTGCAATTTAAATGTTTAAATATGAAACTATTTGTGAAAAGCTTTAGCTTCTAAATAAAATAATTGTTTTCATAAGTGAACTATGCTCACTCAGTGGCCCTGCCCATGTGAACAGACATTGGCTGTGAATGACGTGAGGACTGCTGTCCATACATTTAAAAGGGCTAATATCAACTACAGAACTAAGCCAACCTCAGCGTGAGCTCTGGTTGCGAATGGTTGAATGACTACAACCTAACGAAATTATCATTGTGTTCCCGGGGACGTGAGGACTGATGTCCATACGTTTAGAAGGGCGAATTTCAACATGGAGGTGACGATTGGCATGCTGGAAGGATACACCAGTCAGACTACACCAGTCAGAATATAGCATGAGCTTATAGTATGGCATCTTGGTATGAACTTTGAACTCTTATTCACTAAAGAAGTGATACATCCTAGATGTCGAGTTAGCTGCAGCAGCTGTCAACGTGGGCTAGGAAAGGATGGACAATCTCTTCAGAAAGACAGGGTACTACAACGTATTTGTTCTACCACATGACATATTCTTCAAAGGACAAGGGAGATCTCTGCTGGGCAACCCAGCCTTCCATCTATGACCAATCAATCGAAGCGCAGCTCAGAGTAAATATTTCTTGCACTTTCCTTCTCCAAATGGGCAGTTATTTAGAATAAATAGCATAGCTTCATGAGGTCCGATAGAGGCCCAATCCTTTTGTTCCTTAGTCTTCCTGCGCTTTCATTCGAAACCAACCCACTTTCTTTGTGTAACCAGCCTTCATATCGGTTCCGTCCACGAGGGACGTTTTCTTGAATGACATAATTAGTAATCAATGTATGCTCTATCCTGTGTATATGTAATTCTGTGTGATTATGTAGTAAATAAATAATTAAACCAACATTTGTATTGGTGATTCAACTTGTTAGCCAGGGTTCGTGAAGATAACGAAGAATTTTACGATTTTCAGATGAGACTGAATAAGGTGACGATTAACAATTGACTGCTATTGATATAAAAGATTACCAGGTCTTTAAGAGTTTATTCGGAAGACAACAGCGCTATAGACATTATTCCGTGGTGCCCCGATTTCCTAGTTATTTACATGTGCATGATTCGTTTAATCAGGTAATATTAATTGCAGAGAAAAGATTTTATAAAATAGCATGTCATATCACATACTCCAGCATAGCAAAGACACAACACTTGTGTATGTGGTGTGGACCTGAAACTAGATGGGGATCATTTTATCTGAGACAGCCTGAGAATAGTGAATACGAATGATGTAATTTCCTGTATTTGTAGGAATGTAGCAGCTACAGGATATGTTTGCACCACAGACCTGGAGGATGATATATATTATTTAACATTGACCATGCAAAAGATCAACAGGTGCACGGAATCAATGATCTCAACTTGCGCTCTTCTCAAGTTTCTCATGCTTTCTTCTCAAATGAAAGGATGCGCAATGATATCATACGGACAAAAATAATGGGACAATTCTTAAGTGTGACCGACAGGGACACCTGCATGCAATGCAACTCTTCAGGTCTCAGACAAGGTTACTCATCACACGAGTGTGGTCATGGAACCATCTCTGTTCTATAAATGCAGTCCATCCCCCCAACCTTTAGTCATTAGTACTTTGTCTGTTACAGATCTCCCCCTCAGATAACTAGTTCACTTAAATGAGCCCGGAGTGAGCTTTAATTCAATCAATCAGATGGGGAAATGTTATCAGAAGTGATGGAGTACTTCCTGGCTAACATCCATTTAAGATTCACAGTGACAACCTGATTACAGTTTACTGACTACAACATACAGCCACAGAAACAACATCCAGAGATTCCATGTCCGCCCAAATGTAGGATTTGAAACGCTCCCCAAAAATCCTCTTTCAAATGTATCACTCTATCATAGATCCCACAGGCCATAGATATATACTGTATAACTCCTAACTGTGAATTTCCTCCTCTTGTACACCAAACTGTTTTTTGAATGATGGTACAACATAATAAGAGATCTCAACCACATCCTCCTTATTAACAGAAAGTATAAGTAGTGTCAAGTTAAAGCAGGAGAAATGCTCTTTGGCATAGCGGTAGGATGGGGAGATGAAGACCGTAGCCCAGGCCCCAGACTAATGATGTATTTCATCACCAGGTCTCCATATTGATTGTGATCCAATAAAGCTAAAGGGGGCCCGGGGAAGAGAAGAGAGGCAGGCAGGGAGCTAGAGAGGCAGGGATGGGAGGCAGGCTGGGAGGCTGTAACAGGGTTATACCCAACCTCTATATGGCCTTGTTGCTACTGATAATCACATCTACATCCTGCCTGCCAGCTGGACCTCCAAACTCAATTTTCATATGGAGAGAAATATCGATTTGGGAATGCAATGAGTTTACAGGTAGGTTAGCATGTGTTCACTCCTCTTCAGATGTCACTTCGTCCAATGACCATGGATCATGGCAGACGTTTCGGTTGAAAGAGCCTTCGGAGAGCTGTTGTCAAAGTTGTCCAAATGGAGTGCTTCGCCAAACCAAATGAAAAACGCAAAATGAAGACACAAAATCTTGTGTCTTTGATTGCAGACATATGGTAGTGACCACTGGATCGTTTTGCGGTCACTTGTAGTAGCAGATAATAACCACATGGTGTCACCCCTGACAGCACAATGAAAAGCATTTCAGGTTGCTTTCAGAGTTTTTCCACATTCACCCACATGGTGTAATAAAGTTACCCATCCTGCATCATAGCCATTTAATTTTCACCAGGTTGTGATTATTATATTGTGACACTGTGGTTCATTGAAATCTTAATGAGCATTAGAATCAGATTTGAATGATACTGTATAGCTAGCTATACATAAGAACATACAGTAAGTTTATAGAAGACGTGAATATTTCACAAATAAACAATGTCAAAATGACTCAGCGATGTTCAACATTTGAAAACATAATATGAATTCAATAAGCTGTGAAATTGACTTGAGATACTTGTGTACTTCTGGAAAGCCCTTTTAAGCAGTCATTGCTATGTACATGTTTGGGATCCTTTGGTCCAATAGATGTTCCTTTAGCCACGGTCCTTTTGTTAACGATAGTGTGGTTCTTTGTGCCAGTCATAATCAAGTGACACTATGATAAAGTCATTTACACAGAGCAAACATAAGGGAATGGGTAGGCAGCAGTACAGAGTTACACGTTGCCATGGTTTCAGAGTCTGGTCCTTAGCAACTAAGAGATCACTACGACACCACACTTTAGCAATCAGAAACGTATCTACATACAGAGAAGTGACATGGAACAGCTGGCAGCAGCTTGCCTTCCTCCTTAATCTGGTTCCCTTCCGTTCACAGTATTGGTTCGTCTCAGCTTCTTTGGTCCGCATCACTGGGTGATACACAACATGACTGTATATGTATGATTTAAAACACTCAGTCACTGTGCAATTGCTGTGTGTATGAGTGGGTCACATATCAAACAATAGGAGGGGCTGGATAAAGAGCCCAGCGGTCCCCAGGATACACACCAAAATGAACACCCACAGGAATATCCTGTCGATCACCATGGCAACATACTTCCAGTCGTCCTGGACCTGAAAGACAGATGTCAGAGACACTAAATGGTAGATACAGTATAGACCTTGAATATTTTCTTAGCTATTGTGAATGATATACATTTGACACGTCTCGACTTACCTCCTTGGCTTCGTTCTGTATTCTCATGTTTTCGGCGATGTACTTGACACTTTCCATGGCCTCCCTGACCTCCGGTGAGAAGTGAGGGGACAGGGTCATCAGCCTGCCATCCAAAGACTCTGAGCTGGAGCAGGAGCTTCCACCGCCTCCACAGACCCCCCCAATTCCAGCAGCCCCTCCTCCACTGTGGGTCCCTACCCCACCACCCCCTCCTCCCGTCTCAGTGGGCAGCTTGGTGGACCTCTGGCGCCAGCAGCAGTTGCAGCGGCCCTCGCGACACAGGAAGCTGGAGCCCGCATTGACCGAGTCACCACCACCACCAAGGCTAAGGTTATTCAGGTTGGTGAGCTCCGTGCTGATGAAGAGGCGCTGTCGCTGGGCCAGGCTTGGGAGCACACTGGCAGCCACGGTGGAGACCAGGGCCTGGGGCTTCTGCTGCCCCTGCAGGGCTCCTGTGGTGTGGACCACACAGGGCCGCGAGGCTGGGGGCATCAGCTGCTGAACAACCCCCCCAGGCTCAGGCAGCCTCTCAGGGTCCCTCTCCGGCCGGGTCATGAACATGACCCTGGGTAGAAGCCCCAGGAAGACGCTGCGCACCCAGCACGGCATGGTGTGGGTCTTGGGCGTGCGGTAGTGCACGTTCAGCACGAACACGGTGATGACAATGGAGAGGGTGACGAAGATCATGGTGAAGAGGAGGTACTCCCCGATGAGGGGGATGACCAGCGACGTAGACGGGATGGTTTCAGTGATGACCAGGAGGAACACAGTGAGGGAGAGGAGGACGGAGATACAGAGGGTGATCTTCTCCCCACAGTCAGAAGGCAGGTAGAAGACCAGCACAGTGAGAAAGGAGATGAGCAGACAGGGGATGATCATGTTGATGGTGTAGAAGAGAGGCAGCCGTCTGATGTATAGGGAGTAGGTGATGTCTGTGTAGATCTCCTCACAGCAGTTGTACTTGATGTCGTGTTTGTAACCCGGGGCGTTGATGATCGTCCACTCGCCACTCTCCCAGAAGTCATGGAGGTTGATGGTGGAGCCAATCAGTACTAGGTCTATCTTGGCCTTGTCGTACGTCCAGGAGCCAAACTTCATGGTGCAGTTCTGGTAGTCGAAGGGGAAGTAGGTGACGTCGATCTTGCAAGAGCTCTTGAAGATGGCCGGAGGGATCCAGGTCACATCCCCATTGTAGCGAAGCAGGGCCTTGGTCTTATCGTCCACCTGGAAATCTCCTACTGCACTGTGGCACAGAGAGAGAGGGAAGGTGAGGAGACAGAGGGTGAGAGAGATGGGGTGAGAGAGAGAGATGGGGAGAGAGAGAGGGGGTGAGAGAGAGAGAGAGAGAGAGAGAGAGAGAGAGAGAGAGAGATGGGGAGGGAGAGAGAGACAGAGAGACAGAGAGAGAGAGAGAGAGAGAGAGAGGGGGAGAGAGAGAGAGAGAGAGAGAGAGATGGGGGAGAGAGAGAGAGAGAGATGGGGGGAGAGAGAGAGAGAGATGGGGTGAGAGAGAGAGAGAGAGAGAGGCAGACAGAGAGAGGGAGAGACAGATAGACAGAGAGACAACAGGGAAGGAGGAGGGTGGATGAGTCATTGAAGATTACTTGGTGGACCTCTGGCTGTAATATAAAGGATGTAATATAAACAACGGACTATTGTCCCTCAGCTAAATTAATCAGAAAGAAGCCCTGAGGCTCCATCATTTGATAACACTGTCTGATAGGCTTTACATGCACACCATTATAAATAATCTACAGTATATGAGGGCCTTACATAAGAAATGAGTGTCATGTCCTGGTTTTGTATCATCTACTCAGTCATTTCAATGTCAAAGAAGAAATCCTTGAACTCACGGTACATATTATTATTATTGCAATTGCATGTTTAACTCACTTATTGTACAGCACGATATCTGGCTTCCATATCCTGCTAGAAGGCACTCGAATGAACTCCACTCCTCCAAAGTTTTTGGGATCCCACCTCAGTTTGTAGTCATTCCAGATCTGAAGAGGTAGTAGGTTGTCTCATATCATTAGATAAAACTCTTTTATAAAACCCACACACATTTCAAATTATACGTTCTATATTTTTGATCCATTGACAGTTAACGGATGGCCACGTTTTTTTAACCAAATATCCACATCTGTGCTTAACCCTCATTCATCTTATACATGACCATCTGTTTGTCAACATGCCTAGTATAAGAGACCGTGTGTATATGGTAACACCCCAGCCACATGTCAATACAGCCGAGCCAATCACAAGAAGGTTGTGAAGAACCACTTACTGTAATCGAAAAACGTGGCCATCCGTTAATTGAATGGTGGAGGTCATGGGTCAAGTCTCAGGGGAGACACAACCTCTGTGCTGTAGGACTGTGTCACTTATATATTCTCCCTCTTAGGTCATGAGAAAGACATAACTCTTTCATCTAATTAACCATTCAATTAACGGATGGCCACGTTTTTCGATTAGTTTTTCTCAATTGCTAAGACACAATTTCTGAAACCTTGCTCCATTTCCTGAAAACATTAAACACAAAACCTCATCTTCAAGCACTATTTACATAACCTCTGACTCCCCTTGCAAAATGAAACATTCGCCTCGAAACATTTGCCTGTGTTCAAAATCAAACACTGCTCTCAAATCATAAATATCAATGATGTTGCTCTTGCTGCGGGCGATTCCCTGATCCACCTCTACGCAGACGACACCATTCTATATACTTTCGGCCCGTCATTGGACACTGTGCTATCTAACCTCCAAACGAGTTTCAATGCCATACAACACTCCTTCCGTGGCCTCCAACTGCTCTTAAACGCTAGTAAAACCAAATGCATGCTTTTCAACTGATCGCTGCCTGCACCCGCATGCCCGACTAGCATCACCACACTGGATGGTTCCGACCTTGAATATGTGGACACCTATAAGTACCTAGGTGTCTGGCTAGACTGCAAACTCTCCTTCCAGACCCATCTCCAATCGAAAATCAAATCAAGAGTCGGCTTTCTATTCCGTAACAAAGCCTCCTTCACTCACGCTGCCAAGCTTACCCTAGTAAAACTGACTATCCTACCGATCCTCGACTTCGGCGATGTCATCTACAAAATTGCTTCCAACACTCTTCTCAGCAAACTGGATGCAGTTTATCACAGTGCCATCCGTTTTGTCACTAAAGCACCTTATACTACCCACCACTGCGACTTGTATGCTCTAGTCGGCTGGCCCTCGCTACATATTTGTCGCAAGACCCACTGGCTCCAGGTCATCTACAAGGCCATGCTAGGTAAAGCTCCGCCTTATCTCAGTTCACTGGTCATGATGGCAACATCCATCCGTAGCACGCGCTCCAGCAGGTGTATCTCACTGATCATCCCTAAAGCCAACACCTCATTCGGCCACCTTTCGTTCCAGTACTCTGCTGCCTGTGACTGGAACGAATTGCAAAAATCGCTGAAGTTGGAGACCTTTATCTCCCTCACCAACTTCAAACATCAGCTATCTGAGCAGCTAACCGATCGCTGCAGCTGTACATGATCTATTGGTAAATGGCCCACCCATTTTCACCTACCTCATCCCCACAGTTTTTATTTGTTTACTTTTCTGCTCTTTTGCATACCAATGTCTCTACCTGTACATGATCGTCTGATCATTTATCACTCCAGTGTTAATCTGCAATATTGTAATTATTTGCCTACCTCCTCATGCCTTTTGCACACATTGTATATAGACTCCCCTTTTTTTCTACTGTGTTATTGACTTGTTAATTGTTTACTCCATGTGTGACTCTGTGTTGTCTGTTCACACTGCTATGCTTTATCTTGGCCAGGTCGCAGTTGTAAATGAGAACTTGTTCTCAACTAGCCTACCTGGTTAAATAAAGGTGAAATAAAAAAATAAAATAAAAAAATAAACAAAGTGATCAAAATGATACAGTGCCTTGCGAAAGTATTCGGCACCCTTGAACTTTGCGAACTTTTGCCACATTTCAGGCTTCAAACATAAAGATATAAAACTGTATTTTTTTGTGAAGAATCAACAACAAGTGGGACACAATCATGAAGTGGAATGACATTTATTGGATATTTCAAACTTTTTTAACAAATCAAAAACTGAAGAATTGGGCGTGCAAAATTATTCAGCCCCCTTAAGTTAATACTTTGTACCGCCACCTTTTGCTGCGATTACAGCTGTAAGTCGCTTGGGGTATGTCTCTATCAGCTTTGCACATCGAGAGACTGAAAATTTTTCCCATTCCTCCTTGCAAAACAGCTCGGCTCATTGAGGTTGGATGGAGAGCATTTGTGAACAGCAGTTTTCAGTTCTTTCCACAGATTCTCGATTGGATTCAGGTCTGGACTTTGACTTGGCCATTCTAACACCTGGATATGTTTATTTCTGAACCATTCCATTGTAGATTTTGCTATTATGAAAGCAGTGTTTGCCATTTGATGCAAATGCTTCATTCTGACATGTGTTTATGGCATTTTGAATGCAGTGTTACATTTTGAAGGAGATGTAAGGCATTTTGCATTTTGTGTGTGCAGTTTTGGGAATTGTGTGTAGAGTTTTGAAAAAAAGGAGACAGTTTTGAAAACGTGTGTAAGCAGTTGGAAAAAACTGTAATAAATGGAAAGCACAATGTTCAGGGCCATACAATTTGTCCATTGTACAATATACAGCCTACAATGCACTGCACTACAGTATCCATTCTCCGATTTTCTCCTTCCCACCTTCAACAACCTGTTTGCTCTCTGAACTGCCTTATATTGGTTGTGCCACATCATTTGAAACAGGTTAAATCAATTTTGAGTGGTTGTGTTCAATCAATGCCATACATATGTTCTCTATTTGTATTTGATTGTTGCCACTTGTGTTTACCAGTATGGATGACATGTGCATTAGAGTGCAGAAAGTGATTTGAGAATGAGAATGTGTGTAGAGTTTTGCTGGAATGTCTAAGTGAGATCTGCAAATTGTGTTTTACCATGTGAAATGGTTTAAGGTATTGACAACAGGCTGCATAATTAGCTAAATGAGTCCAGGCAACTTAGAACTTTGTTCAGCCAATGGGTTTTAGTGTTTTAGCAATTGAGAAAAACTGTAAGTGGTTCTTCACAACCCTCTTGTGATTGGCTCGACTGTATTGACATGTGACTGGGTTGTTACCATATACACACGGTCCCTTATACTAGGTATGTTGACAAACAGACGGTCATGTATAAGATGAATGAGGGTTAAGCACAGATGTGGATATTTGGTTCAGATTTTTATAGATCTGGATACCAGTTCTGTTTCATTTCCCTCAGAATGAGCTCATCTCAGCGTGTATCACGACAATATCAGCAGCACCAGGTGGGGTCAACCATGTGACAAAACCAGCAAGCCATGCAACAGTACAGTGATCATATACTGTGCCTTATCTCTGGATAGAAATGTAACCCAGTCGTGACATATCATCTCTGGATAGAAATGTAACCCAGTCATGACATATCATCTCTGGATAGAAATGTAACCCAGTCGTGACATATCATCTCTGGATAGAAATGTAACCCAGTCGTGACATATCATCTCTGGATAGAAATGTAACCCAGTCGTGACATATCATCTCTGGATAGAAATGTAACCCAGTCATGACATATCATCTCTGGATAGAAATGTAACCCAGTCATGGCATATTATCTCTGGATAGAAATGTAACCCAGTCATGACATATTATCTCTGGATAGAAATGTAACCCAGTCATGACATATTATCTCTGGATAGAAATGTAACCCAGTCATGACATATTATCTCTGGATAGAAATGTAACCCAGTCATGGCATATTATCTCTGGATAGAAATGTAACCCAGTCATGACATATTATCTCTGGATAGAAATGTAACCCAGTCATGACATATTATCTCTGGATAGAAATGTAACCCAGTCATGACATATTATCTCTGGATAGAAATGTAACCCAGTCATAGCAGGGTAAATCTATGGCTCATAAATCTGTGTCAGAAGGTTAATATCCGGAGTGTTAAAAGCATTTTCCTGATGAATAATGTAAGATATCATTATGGCCTCCAGGAATCATGTATGATAGTTTTTAGTTTTTATTTAACTAGGCAAGCCAGTTAAGAACAAATTCTTATTTACAATGACGGCCTACCTCGGCCTAACCCTAACGCGGATGACACTGGGCCAATTGTGTGCCACCCTATGGGACTCCCAAACACAGCCGGTTGTGATACAGCCTGTGATTGAACCAGAGTCTGTAGTAACACCTCTAGCACTGGGATGCAGTGCCTTAGACCGCTGCGCCACTCAGGAGCCCAGTAGGTCAGGTAGATGTAGTGGAGTGATTTGTTTAAACAGTAATTCATATACACATACAGTATGAGATGGATGAAGATTGTACTTACATGTCTCAGCCACAGGTTTGTCTCCATAATCTGGTTAACTTCATCCTGAGAAACAGAAAAGAATCATTTACTATCAGAAGGACAAGTTGACCAGAGGCAAAATGCGGGGGTTTATGAACTGTAGGAATATTTCAGAGTTAGAAAGGGGGCACGCTGTCAGGAGCAATCATCTTCCATACAGGATGGCAGGGTGAACACAGCGTTCTGTCCTGGGTCTATCCTTGGCTGGAGTTACACAGGGAGGGGACACTACACTGAGAGGAACACCTGGGTCCTCCAGCCCACTATATGACAGCTTCAGCCTCTAGGCCCTTGTCTGCAGGCTGTCACTCACAATGTGCTAGTTAGGGCCTGACACTGTCTCAGGTCAGGTGGAAGGGAAGAGGGGAGTATGGAAAAAGAAAGAAATAGAGAAAGAAGGAGAGAGAGGGAGCTTCTCAATTTGTCAAAAGTCTGTCCTTTCCTCGACTCCTCTGTCCTCCTCTCCTCCAAGACTCAGAAACTGATAAATTGTTGAGTGGTCGAGGAGAGTGTCAATTCGTTAGTAGGCAAACGGAGAAGTGTCCTCCACTCCTTGATATCCTCCTCTCACCGAGGATACTCATAAGTATCCTTTTGTTGGCTAGAGTGGAAGTGTTTTAGAATATGTGACACACCCTTTGAATCAGCTGTTGTTTTTTGCAAGGAGAAAGGTATGGACACATTTAAAAATGATACGCTACTTAAATTCTTATCTATAAAATGTTTTCTACAGCCAGCTTAATTAGTTTTTGGCACTTATTTATGGATTCCACCCCTGTAAACATAATTTTCCTGAGTGGAGAAGGAGAGTCTCATTTCATACAAGCAACCAAGTTTCATATAACCAAGTTTCCTCTCCTCACTTCCGCTCCTCAATTACCTTTGTGGACGGAGGATAGGAGGCGAACAAAAACAAATTAGATTTTCCCAGACAGCCAGACATACAGCGACAGACAGACAAACCAAAAGACCAACAGACAGACAGAACCCAGCTCATCACATTAACCATTCATGTGTCCTGATGAGCTCCCAGGAGACACACCAGGTGTTGGCTCTAAGATGAGGAAGACTGCTGCAGGTCGATACAGTGCAGGTGGTTCTGGGGTTGCAGAACTAGGCCAGCCCTGTATGTCCCTCCAGGCAGACTGAGGAACCATTATTTAAATGAGAGATTATGTCTGAGCCACCTGGAAGAATGGGCGTTTTAAATAAGCTAATAGTCCAGCTATAAGCAGGCTGAAGTATCCCAGTTGTAGAGGGGTTGGAAGAGTGTGAGGCGTGGGGACAAAATAATGGTAATCCATCAAAACAGGAAGCTCTTCTGTACTGTTAAATGGGCTGAGGTCAGGGAAATATGAGAAATACTCTTATCTCTGTGTCATGTTCAGAAAAGAGAGGTTCTGGCTTGGAGCCCAGTTCCTCCAAAAGAAAGCTCTACAGAGGATATTTACTGAAGTGGAATAGACTCGTGGTGGCTGTGTTTTATTCAACATTTAACAAGAACCTGCTCAAAATGTGGAACCATAATAAACACTGACCATGACAAGACATGGATAAGTGGTCCCTAACTGAATGTACCTAGCTTCTATCTGTTACACTAATCACACAGGTTATTCCACTGCTAGTTGTGTAAGGCCTGATGTAGCACAAAGTGTCCCAAATGTGTTGTTCGTCTTTGTTATAAAGTATACACAGGGAGAAAGTTCCTGAGGGATTTTATGTGGCAATACCCAGCCCATTAAGATCCCTGTTACATAAGGGGCCAGACAGTATTGTGGTATAATAATACATCTGTTCATTTGTGAGTGACACCCTTCTTTCCTCCCCTTTCAAGTGTAATTAAAGTCATCCACTCTGGGACAGTTTGAGGCTGGCTAAACAGCTGCCGCTCTCCTCGTCAAATCTCCTCACAGCGAGCCCCCGGCCAAAACCAGGCATTACAACCAAGGGCACTCATGCGAAGTGGCAGTGATTGAGCGAAAGGGGCTCAGAGATGGGAGGAGTGAGGGAATCAGAGAGATGACATTTCCCCTCTTCTCTTGACCAATCAGACACCCACTCAGCCGTTCAATCTGACAGGCTCTGTTGGGTCCAGGCTCAGGCTGATATCCCCCACTAGCCCCAGAGAGTCTCATTTACAGCAGGGCACATCTCAGGTGTTCTGGATAGAACCCGGAACATGCCACTCTTCACTTTGGTCATATGAGACCATACACATATAGTTGAGTTGAGACCCATCCATCCACCCACACACAGCTGCTCTCAACATTGGCTTTCATCACCCAGAATAAATGCATATTCATTTAAGAGAATGCACAGAGGCTCTGTGCTCAATACGTTATTTATGGAATGATTTGTTTCTCCCTGTCAGAGCCTGGCCTCTCAAAGTCTGTACTGTGTGATATACGCTCCACTGTCCGAGAGTGGAACTCTCAAACACCAGGGAGACATACAGAGGAACTGAGGACGCAGTCGCCACCCCCCCCCCCTCTCTCTCTCTCTCTCTCTCTCTCTGTCTCTCTCTGTCTCTCTCTGTCTCTCTCTGTCTCTCTCTCTCTCACTCTGTCTCTCTCACACACACACACATGGACACACACACACACACACATGGACACTCACATTCTCTCTCTCTCTCTCTCTCACACACACACACACACACACACACACACACACACACACACACACACACACACACACGGACACACGGACACACACATCTCTCTCTCTCTGTCTCTCTCTCTCTCTGTCTCTCTCTCTCTCTCTCTCTCTCTCTCTCTCTCTTCTCTCTCTCTCTCACACACACACATGCTCACACATGCTCACACACACACTCACCACTTTGACCAGCTGGGACATGGACACCTCAAACTGCACGATAACTGGGTCAGACACATTCTCCACTGGGCGGATGTACTGATTGTAGCTGGAGAAAATCACTGAGAACAACCTGTGTTCTGCCTCAGAGCAAGAGCCTCCTGAATAAGAGAGGTGGGGATGGAGGGTTAGACACAGACAACATCAGTTCAACTTCAAGGTAAAGCACCTGTTGTAGCCTATGGTGATGGAGTGGACAAGTCCATCTTTCAGTATTCTTGTTGTAGAGTAGACTGATCCTGAGTGACTAAATCTTTTGGACTTATTTGGTGTCCTCCTTAGCCAATGACACTCCCTCAATTGTCCCTATTTTCTAACTATATACGATATATTCGTCCCTGAGTCAATTCAACAGTTTTAGTTTATTCGTTTCAGTTAGACTGTTTTTTCCCGCTTAGATTTTCAAGCAGGGAGATTGGCATTATTTTCTTTGAAGTAAAGGATGTCATACAGTAGCCTAATACAATTGACTCAGACAGTAGGCTACCTTGGAATCAAAGAAATCACACATTTGAGTCACCGAAGAATGACATCAAATGTCAGCAACATGCTTTGCTTTTCAATAAACGAAATAAATGTACAACCATTTATTAACGGTTCATATACAATGAATGGCACGTACCGTTTAAAATAAAAAATAGGTGCGACAAATATCTGGGAATTGTTTATAACATTGCCGTCTTTGCTGAAAGTATTAGGCTGTAGCCCATAAAGAACGAAACATCAGTTCTCCAGATTTTGAGGTTCACTAAAAGCATGAGGAAACCACACAAATTAGATATTTAAACGGTCTACTTCTTAATGACATCCACGAGAAACAAATGTAAAAAAAAAAAAACAATAAAAAAACAATAAGCCAATAACTAAAATATAAAATGTTATTTATATTAATTGTGGGCTTTCTAGGTGTTCCAAGTATAGGATATCCATGCAAGAATATTCCGTTTCATCATTGTCATCATTGGTCAGCATTATGTTCGGTATCTGATATTACTTGAATTGAATACAGTATGAAAATAATTGAATGCAGCATTAAAGCAACAAGTAGATGGCTCATATCAACTTAAACTGTACGCTACTCACCTGACAAAATTGAAAAAAATAAGAAAAAATGGGCGTTCATTGTTAATTAAGGATTGCAGAAAATGAATCCTCAATCTATCAGGACACGGAGGCAAAAGAAGAGAGAAAGCGGGAAGTGGGAGCAGTAATACCGCGCGGTGCCGACAAGCTGCAACAGACGCTGGGAGGCAAACTGCGCGCGGGTTGAGGGACGGTTGCAGGAGAGGGAGGGTGCGAAAACAGGGTAGTCAATCATAACGTCGCCGCTTTAACCCCCACAGCCGGGTAGTTTCAGGAATTGGAGTCACCTCGCATCAGACTGCTGTCACAGTCGTCGTTTGTATATACTGTATGTATCACTAATAACGAACGTCGTGTATTTGATTTCTGGCCTAGGCCTATAGAATGCAGTCAATCATCTCAACAGAATCGATAACTCATCGTTCAATTCTATTTGGGTGGGGCTAGGAGACTATATGGATGGGGCTAGGAGACTACATGGATGGGGCTAGGAGACTATATGGATGGGGCTAGGAGACTACATGGATGGGACTAGGAGACTATATGGATGGGGCTAGGAGACTATATGGATGGGGCTAGGAGACTATATGGATGGGGCTAGGAGACTAAATGGATACATGGATGGGACTGGAGGAGACTATGGATGGATGGGGCTGGATGGGGCTAGGAGACTGGATAGGAGACTATATGGATGGGGCTAGGAGACTATGGATGGGGCTAGGAGACTATATGGATGGGGCTAGGAGACTATATGGATGGGGCTAGGAGACTATATGGATGGGGCTAGGAGACTATATGGATGGGGCTAGGAGACTATATGGATGGGGCTAGGAGACTATTCAGTTCACAAATTCAAACGAAATTCCTTGTTCAAATCAAATGTATTTATATAGCCCTTACATCAGCTGATATATCAAAGTGCTGTACAGAAACCCAGCCAAAAACCCCAAACAGCAAGCAAATGCAGGTTTAGAAGCACGGTGGCTTGTTGACGTTGAATCAATGATTCGTTCAGATGTATGAAAGTGGCTGAAAATACCTGGTTGACTTGGTGTAGACTGTTGTATAATGTAAAGTGGCACACTATGTGAGTGTTAGAACTGAGGGCAAAAGTACAGTATCTGGCGTTTCAAAGGCGAGACCGCTTCAATTCACGTGAAACAAGAGTTCATCGCCATGGACAGAGGTATGCTGTTGCACCACTCAGTCATCGACGATTTGTGGTAACTGGTAACGTTTTGCGTACGTGATACAATATACTATTGTTCTTCAAGTCACAATGGACAGAAGTAAAGCCAGGAAAGGGGGTAAACAGCAGCGTTATGATAAAACACTTACAATGCACCGATGTGTTTTACAGTGTGTGCAAGGTATTCAAGCAGAATCGCATTAAAGGAAATAATAATAGTTCCAAGAGAAGTCATCCACTGAGTCTGAAAGATGCTCTCAACTGCACTCACGCCACACTACAGCTCACACAAAGCCCAGACCAGGCATCCCCAACCCCCTCTTGACAAGCAGCCTTCACATACCTCATATCGGAGCTAGACTTCCATTAACCTGCAGCCCCCTTTTAAAGTATTACATTGGATGCAGCTTTAAACTATCAATCCACTTTCATTAAGAGTACGAATCCTGCCTATTACCAAGGTCTCTCCTAAGGTCTGACAAAAATAATAATGGCCTGCTGCTGTAAAAGAAATCTGAGGACTGTGTTAACATGTTACATCTGTGCTTATCGAGCTGATAAACAGAAGACGTGTGCTGGTATGTTATTGTCATGCCAGTGTGGCTGTATAGATAAAGCATTATTCACAATTATTTGAACACTATTATTGTAATTCCACCCCTAAAATTCAGACATAAAAAACACCAGAAAGATTAACATCAGGACATAGGTATAGTACTATAAACATTGGCAAGACAGACCAACAAAGATGATAAAGATCCCATTTAGTAAAGAGGCTACTCTTTCGGAGAGGTGGAAGCATGTTAGAAGGGTACAATCAATCATCATATTAGGTTAAAAGTACCCAGCTTGCACATTTCCTAGAAGCCAGTGCGGTATTCCTAAACTCCCTAGTAGGCAGGCTGATGTTTAAACTGTCAGTGTAATCACATATCATCATGATATGGGGCAGCAGGGTAGCCTAGTGGTTAGAGTGTTGGGCTAGTAACCGGAAGGTTGCAAGTTCAAACCCCTGAGCTGACAAGGTACAAATCTGTCATTCTGCCCCTGAACAGGCACTGTTCCTAGGCTGTCATTGTAAATAAGAATTTGTTCTTAACTGACTTGCATAGTTAAATAAAGGTCAAATAAATAAATAGTTAGGAGATTCACATGTTTAATGAGTCAGGAACAGAGATGCTTTGCCTTGTCATTAGCAGCTGATGTGACATAAAGTCACAGAGTTCTGGTGATTGATCAAAGTGAGTGATACCTATAGCCAGAGAGTCTGTGCAATGTCAATGGATGTGATGCCAGAGTGGGCAATAAAATGTGGCCAGTAGATGGCACAATACATAACTTCTTGTGTGGCTGTTTCACTATTAGGCTCACTGCCTTTATGTTTCTGTTCATGGTTAAATCAGGAAACTTAGACGTAACAAAATAAACAGTACACATATGTTTTTTAAACTGGAACTGTTTATTGCATCAAAATAATACATATGTGAGGAATATCCCCAGTAATTCACAGGTTATAGCCTTGTAACTCACACACCAATGGGGGGTGTATCACTTAGGAGGCCTCTTTATAACACCCTAGCTTGAATCATAATGTTCCGAGCTACATGATTTTGCCCAATATCCATCTTATCAATGTGACCTAGCCAAGCTATTTTATTTTATCACACTGAACATCATTTCATTTAGTACCCCACCACTTTAGACTTTATTGGGTGTTAATGAATTTAATCAAACTCACTGACCTTTTTATACATGTATCGATTTTTTTTCATTACATTTCAACAACAGGGTGATATAACATGGGAGAGAAATCGGGAGTCAAATGATATCTGATGTATTATTTGGGTTATTACTCCACTCGGGTAACGTTTGTACTTTCAGTCTGGTTTTAGAGGGACATCTTTGCATCTCTGCTTCAACTATATGGAAAAAGTCAACTCTTCCTTGTACCGATGTGCCGTGTTAAGACCAGGCAGTAGAAACAGAAAGAGATACAGAGACTTGTATTGCTGTAGGCCACATGGCATTGGTTGATGTTCTATGACCCTTATGTCTATGTATGACCCCCATACTTCTTGGGGGGTGGTTCAGGTACGGGGTGTGTCTGAGCTGGGCTGCTGGATGGGGACTATTGAATGCTGAAATAGAGGCTGGAGGAAGAGACCCAGGGTTCCAGTCACACACACTATTATAAAGATCCACAGGAACATACGGTCCACCACCATTGCCACATACTTCCAGTCCTCGATCACCTGGGAACACAAAGAGAACAAGGTATGGTCACATTACTGTCATGTTCATACGGTAACACCTGCAGCATGCAGAAATTGGGTACAATATGTGATTGATGAGTTTAAAAGTGATGCAAATGTAATATAAGATGGCAAAACCAAGAGAAAGCACCAGTGTAAATATTACTGAGCCAGACCTTGTAGCAGCTACTGACCCTTTCACCCCTCTCCTCTGCCTTTTTTGAAGGTGGACACTTTTCAAGCCTGGTCACCTCACTTTTACATTGATTTATTTATGAAAACAATCTATTACAACAGTCTGGGTTATTTTACTGGATTGTATTCTCAACTACCCCACATCCCAGTATTCTTCATTCCTGGTCTTTGAGGACTACAGTGTGTGCAGGGTTTTGTCCTAGACCAGCACTTACACAACTGGTCCAGCTGATCAAGGTCATGATCATTAGTGGAGCCAGGTGTTAAAAGTACTAAGCTGTACACACTGCGTCTCTCCAGGACCAAGGATAAAAAACACTTATTTGAGTTCTAACTCCAGCTCATTTCACAACACTAACCCCACTGACATGGTCATGGATCACTTACGTTCTGGTTATCATCGTCCCCCATCATGTGATCAGCCACGAAGCGGACCCCGTCCACTGCCTCCTGCACATCTCCCCCCCAGTCTGGGCTGCCTCTATGGCGGAGGTCCTGGGAGGAGGGGAAGCTGTTGGGCAGGAACTCGGAGGAGCAGGCCTCCCCCTTTGTGAAGGTGTGGGTGTACCCCAGCGGAGCTGTGACTTTGTTGTAAAAGTGTCCCGGGGAGGAGAAGGCCGAGGCAGAGGAGGAAGACATGGCAGCAGCGGGGGCTGTTTTGGACATGGCGGTGACAGGGTAGCCCAGGTCCGCCAGGATGGATCTGCGAGCTCGGAGTTGTCTCTGCTGGCGTAGCCGCTGGCGGGCAGAGTTATTCTTAGGGCGTCTCATGAAGAGCAGATGGGGCAGCTTGTTGAGGAACACTACCTTGACCCAGGAGGGCATGGTGTGTGTGCTGGGGGAGCGGTGGTGCACGTTGAGCACACACACACTGGTGATGATGGAGAAGGTCACCAGCACCATGGTGAACATCAGGTACTTCCCGATCAGAGGCACGTCCAGCGAGGTGGGAGGGACGATCTTGGAGATCAGGAGGAGGAACACAGTGAGGGCCAGGAGGACTGAGATACACAGAGTCATCTTCTCCCCACAGTCAGACGGCAGGTAGAAGACCAGGATGGCCAGAGAGGTGATGAGGACACAGGGGATGATTAGGTTGATGGTGTAGAACAGCGGCTTCCTCTTGATGATGAAGTCATAGGTGAGGTCCACGTAGGTTGGATCCAGAGGGTTAACCGTCCGCCTGCCCGGCAGGGCCAAGATGTCCCATTCCCCACTGGGAGTGAAGTCGTCCATGCTGGCCACCCCTGTCTTCAGGACCAAATCGAGCTCGGTGTGGTCGTAGGTCCATGACCGGAACTTGAGCGTGCAGTTCTGCTGGTCAAAGGGGAAGTGCTTGACCTCGATCTTGCAGGCACTCTTATAGATGGCCGGAGGCAGCCAGAAGATGCTGCCGTTGAACTGGACAATGGCATTGGTGAAGACTGTTACCTCATAGGTTCCATCCGCACTATGGAGAGAGTGATGAGGGAGGTAGGGGGAGAGGACTCCATTACAGAAACTTATTATCTTCATGAGAAAATGTATTACAATCACACATTTGATTTTCATGATCCGTAAATTACATGAGAAAATGTATTACAATCACACATTTGATTTTCATGATCCATAAATTACATGAGAAAATGTGTTCATCGTTTGGAAAATGAATACTTACTTGTTATAGAGCACAATATCAGGTAGCCAGATGTGTCTGGAAGGAATACGTAGCTTGTCAATGCCATCATATTGAGAAGGGTCCCATGATAGCCTGTAGTCATCCCAGTGCTGAAGAGACAGGGGGGTTACATATTTAACATTTTAGTCATTTAGCAGACGCTCTTATCCAGAGAGAATTTGATGAGCAATTAGGGTTAAGTGACTTGTTCAAGGGCACATAGAGAGATATTTCACCGAGTCAGCTCGGGGATTAGAACCAGCGACCTCTCGGTTACTGGCCCAACGCTCTTAACTGATAGGCTACCCTCACTGTTCTGACTGTTGCACTCAGTCACATAAGGACTCTCTCCCAACACCAGATCATTCCCAATGACACACTTAATTATCATTGAAATGAAAAGTGGTGAATGGTGTGGGCACAATTATCAGTCTGTTCTGTTCCGGATTGTCTGAGTCAGAGGCATGGTTCTGCTTTAATTCAGGTTCAGTGACAAGGACACTGGAGCTGGAGATGGACGAGGGGACAGACTGAGTAATGAATGATTAATAGGATAGGGCCATAATCTTCACGCTTACCTGTGTGAGCCAAACATTGGTGGTCATAATCTGCTCTCTCTCATTCTGGAAAGGAAAATGTCAGTGTTAGCTTCATCTAAAAACAGGCTATTTACTATACGACACACAAAGCATGTTTAATGACAAAACTCAGACACACGTACAGACTCCAGCACACATGCATTCCGCTAGTGCACATGCTTGATTTAGAAGAGAGTAAAAATGAGAGATGTGTTTCCACGCTGAATAAATTCCCTACACATGGGGTCAATTGTTAAGATAAATGACACCCTTCGCCTGGGACACATCTGCCATCTGAGTGCCGTTGGACCTGTTGATAAATCCACAGAGCGCTTGCATCAACTCTGAACAGCAAGTAAAACGAACACCCCTAAAAAGGAGTGGGCAGCAGAGTGGGCAAACCTCCAATGCACGCAGCAGCACAATGCTTTAAAACAACTATATCACACTTCTCATACCATTACACTTTACAGGACATTCAAATTTCAATTACCAAAGAAGAGGAGGACAATAGAGGCCATAAACAGAGGACGTATGTGTCGTGCTGTTATTCTCTGGGCCATGCCTGGGCTGAAAGGAAGGGAGGGAGGGACCCTGTAAATCAGTGTGGGACTCCAATGTCCTCTCCTGCAGCAGCTTTTACAGCTCCTTCTAACGCAATGTGCTGAAGTTTCAATCTGGACATGACAGAGATGGAGAGCATAGCCCTGCCAGATCCATCCTATACCCATGCTGTCATTAGGGCCAGGACCTTTCAGTAGAATGTGTGTAAGTAATTAACATGGTTGCCACTGACTCCTCTGAGCTCTGCTCTCCCTTTCTGTTCTCTCATCTCTGTTCTCTCCTCTCCCTCTGTGGTCTCACTCATCTGCCCCATCTCTCCTCTCCGTCTCAGGGCCTCTAACTGGCTCTATGGAATGGCTATCATGAGACTCACCACACTGATGAGTTGGGCCAGGGACACCTGTAGTTTGACAGTAACCCGCTCTGTCCTGTTCACAGCTGGGCGGATCAGCTTGTTGTAGCGATCCTTTCCCAGCAGACAGTTCATCAGACGCTCCTCTGAGTCCGCACAACTGCCACCTATGGATAGAGTCAACAGTGATTTGGAGATAGTTACGGGAAATAGTCACAGTTGTTACCTTTATTGAAATTGTGTTATAACAATGACAAAACTCGATTACTGTGCGATAAAAAAGACCCACTGGCTGTATCTGTTGTGTTTAGTCACTGGTTTTATAGCTGGACTGTCACGCCTGTCTTTTTATGTTGTTTCATGGAGCATGTTTTATGGCCCAGTGTGGACTGGATGAAAACTGTGTTGCTGACTGCAGTGTTTCAGTCTTTCAGCTGCCCAACCCAGGACAAAGAGGAGCAGAACAAAACACCTACTGTGACACTTCCTGGTTTTTATACCCTTGTACCTGGAGGTGTTTAATAGCACTCCAAACAAACTGCATACTAAAGTGTGAGACAAACTCCCACAGGGGAGAATGCATGTCTGATAGGGCTTGGGCTTTGTTAAATATATAGTGAAAAAATATATGAGGGCCTTGGAGCTACCTGCGGAATAATTAACATCCGGGATATGGGAGGGGAGATATTTCTGCAGTGTTAATGATTCTGAGAGAGCCAGAGCCTAAAGCCACATGATCAGCCTTTTGTCTTATGTGAGCTCCAGCCAGGAATACCATTCACATGAAACAAACCAGCACACCCTCTGCACCTTGATAAACAATGCACAAGTCACCCCCCTGAGGGAGGAAGGACAGGGAGGCTTAGATGATAAAACGCCCTCTCTTCCACCAACAACCCTCCCTTCCCCCACCAGCCCTCATCTATAGTGAGTAATGCTCTGCCATACAGTAGCAGAGAGTAGCTGAGTAGCCCAGTCAGGAGAAATTGTTTTGGAGAAAAATGCTTAGTCAAATGGTACATGCCCTGAAGTAATCTTTACAATAGCTGCTAAGACTGTTGCACTGAAAAATATTAATTTGAAGATTCATGATGTGGTATTTGGTATTTTATTAGGATCCCCATTAGCTGTTGTGATAGCAGCAGCTACTCTTCCTGGGGTACACACAAAACATGAAATAATACTGAACATTAATAGACAAGAACAGCTCAAGGACAGAACTACATACATTTAAAATGTTACATAGCCTACATATCAGTACATACAAACAATATCTAGCTCAAATAGGGGAGAGGCGTTGTTTTTTTTAAACCAAATTTGCTGTTTACTTGAGCAATATTTGATGGGAGGGAGTTCCATGAAATACTGTACATTTTCTTAAATTTGTTATGGATTTGGGGACTGTGAAAAGGCCCCTGGTAGCATGTCTGGTGGGGTAAGTGTGTGTGTCAGTGCTGTGTGTAAGTTGATTATGCAAACCATTTGGAATTTTAAATAAATTGTTTCTTATAAAAACAAGAAGTGATGCAGTCGGACTCTCCTCTACTTTTAGCTAAGGGAGACATAGTATTGATTCACATTTTTGGATAATGGTAGCTAAAAATAAGATACACGTTTTGACTATAGATCCCTTCCCAATAGTGTATTATCAGTGCCAGTTTGTGCCAGGCAATTACCACAAATCCTAATTATCGAGGTATAGCTTCATGTAGAGTTGAGTGTCCAACAGGACTCCCTCATAGACTGGTGCATGTTTCCATGCCTCCCCTATCATCAGTCAGGTGGACTCTACAAGACAGAGGTCCCCCACAAGACAGATGGCATGTTGTCAAAGCCCTGGGAGGCTGCTGTCAAATATCCACACTCTTTACCCAGAGGTGAAGGGCACTGGCCAGTGGGAGAGCAGGTAATTCAAACAAGTAATCACTACCTGCTGAGAAGGGCTATTACACTGTGTGTGTGTGTGTGTGTGTGTGTGTGTGTGTGTGTGTGTGTGTGTGTGTGTGTGTGTGTGTGTGTGTGTGTGTGTGTGTGTGTGTGTGTATGTATGTATCAACTGGGTCTTGAAAGGGGAGACAGGCTATAGGGAGGTCAGAGACCTGGCAGTGTGGTGCCAGGAGAACAACCTCTCCCTCAATGTGAGCAAGACAAAGGAGCTGATTGTGGACTACAGGAGAAGGAGGACCGAACAGGCCCCCATTAACATTGATGGGGCTGTAGTGGAGCGGGTCGAGAGTTTCAAGTTCCTTAGTGTCCACATCACCAACGAACTATCATGCTCCAAACACACCAAGACAGTCGTGAAGAGGGCACGACACCATCTCTGCTAACGCATTGCAAGTGGTACCGGAGCACCAAGTCTAGGTCCAAAAGGCTCCTTAACTGCTTCTACACCCAAGCCATAAGACTGCTGAACAATTAATCAAATGGCTATTCACATTGACACTGTTTATTATCTATGCATAGTCACTTTATCCCTACCTACATGTACAAATGACCTTGACTAACCTGTACCCCCGCACATTGACTCGGTACAGGTACCCCCTGTATATAGCCTCGTTAGTGTTATGTAATTTTCTTGTGTTACTTTCTGTTTTTTTGTCTTAACTCCATTTCTTGAACTGCTTTGTTGGTTAAGGACTTGTAAGTAAGCATTTCACAGTAAGGTATATGTGACAAATAACATTTGATTTGATTTGAATGTACATGCCTTTTAATGGCAACACTTTAAAAGTGTGGCATTGACATTATCTTGATTGGCAGCAGAGGGCAGCGGGGTTAATATAGTGACTGAATCAGCAATGGTTGACTTTTAAAAAGGTCACTCTGCTCTATGCTCCAAAATACTGCATTCTCAAAAATTGCATCTATGACGAGATTGAGAGGTGCATAATAACCCTGTCTTTTGACCCAATAGAAACAGCAGGCAAACAACATCCTGTCATCTGGATTTCAGTAAAGGCCCTCAAGACATGCCAGAGGTCCTACTGATTACAGAACACTGTGGCATTTATCTGTATGGTTAGAATATTACTGCCAGGTACTCCATGCTGAGCACAGACAGACTGGTCACCAGCCAGGCCTGTGTGCTTTAGCCAGTTCTCCTGGCTTTATTTTCAGGCCATACATGTTATGACAGTGTACCAACAAGACAGAGTGGACAAGTAAAAAGATACACATAGCATCTATCCCAGCTGTCAAATTCACTTGCAAGAAGGTGCTGTAAATGGCCAGTGTACTGTATAGGCAAAGTGTGATATATGATCCTTTACTCTCTCAGTGACTTCCCAGTGACTTTCTCTTCCTGAGAAGGGCCAGTCTAAGCTCCTTCATCTGTGTTATTGTGGTAGTCATGCCCATTTGATGCCCATTTGTTGGAAACCTTTTAACCAAACTGCTCCTCCAACCACAGCACAGTGAATACACACAACATGTTTTCTATGATAATACCCAGAATGCCCTTATGACTGGTTGTAAAGGCTACTGAAACATAATAGGTTTGACTTTGCCCACATTTTGTTACGTTACAGCCTTGTTCTTTCTTTCCTCATCAATCTACAAACAACAAAAAATCTGGCCCTTTACTCAGTACTTTGCTGAAGAACCTTTGGCAGAGATTACACATCGAGTCGTCTTGGGCATGACGCTACAAGCTTGGCACACCAGTGTTTTTGGGGAGTTTCTCCCATTTGTCTATGCAAATCTAGTCAAGCTTTGTCAGGTTGGATGGGGTGGGTTGCTGCACAGCTATTTTCAGGTCTTTCCAGAGATGTTCGATCATTGTCTTGGCTCTGTGTTTAGGGTCGTTGTATTGTTGGAAGGTGAACATTTGCTCCAGTCTGAGGTCCTGAGTGCTCTGGAACAGGTTTTCATCAAGGACCTCTCTGTACTTTGCTCCGTTCATCTTTACCTCGATCCTGACTAGTCTCCCAGTCCCTGCCACTGAAAAATATTCCCACAGCATGATGCTACCACCACCATGCTTCAACGTAGGGATGGTGCCAGGTTTACTCCAGACGTGACGCTTTGCATTCAGGCCAAAGAGTTCAATCTTGGTTTCATAAGACCAGAGAATCTTGTTTCTCATGTTCGGCGAGTCTTTAGGTGCCTTTTGGCAAACTCCATGTGGGCTATCATGTGACTTTTACTGAGGAGTGGCTTCCGTCTGGCCACTCTACCATAAAGGCCTGATTGGTGGGGTGCTGCAGAGATGGTTGTCCTTCTGGAAGGTTCTCCCGTCTCCACGGAGGAACTTTAGAGCTCTGTCAGAGTGACCATCAGATTCTTGGTCACCTCCCTGACCAAGGACCTTCTCCCCCGATTGCAAAGTTTGGCTGAGAGGCCAGCTCTAGGAAGAGTCTTGGCGGTTCCAAACTTATTCCATTTAAAAATGATGGAGGCCACTGTGTTCTTGAGGACCTTCAATGCTGCAGAAATGTTTTGGTATCGTTCCCCAGATCTGTACCTCGACACAATCCTGTCTCGGAGCTCTACGGGCAATTCCTTCGACCTCATGGCTTGATTTTTTCTCTGACATGCACGGTCAATTGTGGGATCTTATATAGACAGGTGTGTGCCTTTCCAAATCATGTACAATCAATTTAATTTACCACAGGTGGACTCCAAATCAATCAAACATCTCAAGGATGATCAATGGAAATGGAGCTCAATATCTAGTCTCATAGCAAAGGGTCAAAATACTTATAAAAATTAGTTATTTATCATTTTAATACATTTGTAAAAATAAATCTAAAAACCTGTTTTCACTTTGTCATTATAGAGTATTGTGTGTAGATTGCTGGGAATTTTATTTATTTAATCAATTGTAGAATAAGGCTGTAACGTAACAAAATGTGGAAAAAGTCAAGGGGTCTGAATGTTTTCCGAATGCACTGTATATATAAAAGTATGTGGACACCCCTTCAAATGAGTGGATTTAGCTATTTCAGCCACACCCATTGCTGACAGGTGTATAAAATGAAGCACACCCCCATGCAATCTCCATAGACAAACATTGGCAGTAGAATGGCCTTACTGAAGAGCTCAGTGACTTTCAATGTGGCACCGTCATAGGATGCCACCTTTCCAACAAGTCAGTTTGTCAAATTTCTGCCCTGCTAGAGCTGCACCGGTCAACTGTAACTGCGGTTATTGTGAAGTGGGAATATAATGCAAACATCTAGCAACCCAAAGGTAGTATTTTCGAATCTCATAACTAACAACTTTTGCATTTTAGTTAATTAGCAACTTTTCAATTGATGACTACTTTTTGATACTTTGCAAATACTTAACATATTTGCTAACCCTTCCCCTAACCATTTTAGCTAACCCTTTAACCTAACTCGTAACCTTAACCATAACTCAGCTAATGTTAGCCATCTAGCTTAGTGTTAGCCACGAAATTAACGGTAGTCACAGCAAATTGGAATTCTTAACATATCATATGTTTTGAAGACTCGTAACATTTTGTACATTTGCAAATTCGTAACACATATCATACGAATTGTAATTAATAACATATCATGTGAAATGGTTGACGGATATCCACAAATTAATACATGCCATAGCAAACATAACATATCATACTAAATGGATTGTGTCGGATTAATGTCAATAATATGAAATGGTTTTAGGCCAGGTTGGCTGACTAGCCTGTGAATGTGCTTCACTGCTTGTCCTCCTATGTCCGACCTAATAAAGAGTAACACAAATATTGTGTTATTCTCTTGACAGTATTTTATCTAATTGATTTTTTTGAAATTAAGGCATCAATACATGTTGAACTATGTTCCTCTCTGATAAAAAAAAACACTTTTAATCACTCGTGGAAACTTGGCTAGCATGAAATTAAATAGTATATTACATGCACTGTAGGTGAATTACAAAAGTGAACCTCCTTTCTGAAGGTACAATTATAACAACATCAGCAAGAACAACCCATTGTAGAGAGAATATTTTTCAAATGAATTGACAATGCAATCGAAATTCACATACATGAAATACTTACATTTTATAAAAGTGAAAAGGAAAGCGAGGTGAGTGAGAGTCCGTGTCATTTTGACAGTGCCACGATATCCATCCGTGTCCTCATTCAGGAAGCCTAATAAGAATAGGATCTAACGTGCTTACCGAGCATTCCCAACTCCTAAAAAGCTCCATACACGTGCGCCTGTCCGGCACTACAAATAACGACACCCGCATTAGTTAGAACAAATGTTTACTGAAAACGGTGTGTCTGTATCAGATCGAGATTTGCAGGTGAGTTGGGATAGAAACGAGACCCTTTCCCCAGCATACACCGTTCCACCTTCCTCACTCGTTACGCATCGAACTCACACACAAAATGATCTCCTGAGCGCAAATCTTGGATAGACTAATTGCTATTTCCATCCTTCCATCAGTGTTGATATTTAGTCATATGAGCTGTTATAGGTTGTAAGCAGGTTTCTATGATACTACTTAGACTATAAACAATAACATTTATGACAATAAAAATGATTTGTTTTCTTGATTTATTAACCAACAACAAAATCTGTAAAATCTATATTAATTTGACCATATGTTACCATAGTGACATGGGTTGAATCTAGGCCACTATATGCATGCGAAAACACCAGTATGGGTCACATGATAATCTAAGTGACCCTACATGAGGATTTCTCACTTAAATGATAATCAAGTATACTGGAGCCTTTTATTAAATGTTTTATTTGTGTCCATATTGTGTTAGATGACCAGAAGAGTGTATGTCCCCTCATCAGATTAATGAGTGTGATTATTTATCTCTCTCCCTCCCTCCCTATCCCTATCCCTCTCTCCCTCCCTATACAAGCCCTAACACACTCTCTAATCCAACACTGACACAGAATCTGACATCTCAGTTCAGTTGCTTCAACATCTGAATGCTCTGACCAGATAACCACAACTAATTAAACTTGTTTGTTTCCTGCCACACATCTTCTCTGGCTATCATGGCAGATGTATAATGAGTTGGGTGATTCAGTAACGTCACACAGGTTTGGTGAGGACGTTTGCAATGTCCAATGATATGTTGGGTGATAAACAACCCTGTGTTTCTGGATGGGACAGATTTACAGTAGTGGTCCCAAGTCAGTCCAATGGCAGAGCAATTTCAGCCCAGCAGATTTACTATCTGCCCACTGCTTAACCCCTCATTATTATGCCCAATGAAGGAGCTGTATCGGACAGAGAGAGCAAGTCCTCATTGTAATGAACAACAAACACACTGCATCTAACTTCCTGGTATTGTTTTTATTTTAAGGTTGCCTTGATTGCATTACTGTTGATGATATCTGGAAATGTGCATGTACACCCTGTTGCTAGACCCAATTCTAATATGTGCTCTGATATCTGTTTCACTGATTTCTGCTCTCGTAAAAGCCAGAGTTTTCTGCACGTTAACACTAGAAGCTTATTACCTAAAATGGATCAATTGAAAGTGTGGGTTCACAGCTCAAATCCAGATGTGTTGGTCATTACTGAGATGTGGTTAAGAAAGAGTGTTTTCAATACCGACGTTAACCTTTCTGGCTATAACCTTTTTCGGCAAGACAGATCTTCCAAAGGTGGGGGAGTGGCAATCTTTACCAAGGATCACCTTCAGTGCTCAGTTGTCTCCACCAAGTCTGTCCCCATACAATTTGATTTGCTGGTTTTAAGCATTACACTTTCAAATAGCTCTTTGTTGACTATTGCTGGGTGTTATCGTCCTCCATCAGCACCAGCCTGTACTCTAAACTCTCTCCTGGCCCCTTACACTAAGTCTGAATTTGTCCTGCTAGGTGACCTAAACTGGGATATGTTTAAACCACCTGACCAAGTCCTAAAGCAGTGGGACTCCCTAAATCTTTCTCAGATTATTACCAATCCCACAAGGTATGACTCCAAACACCCAGAAAAGGCTACTCTCCTTTGTTATCCTCACAAATAATCCTGATAGGTACCAGTCTGGTGTTTTCTGTAATGACCTTAGTGGCCACTTTCTAAGCAAACTTTGGGATTTATAAAAAATAAAAACTTGATGGGAGAATGTGCGGTCCTCCTTGGACACTTTGACCTATACCTATGCACATAAACTGGAGAAATGAGAAACTGCGACTCAGATGGCAGAAGGATGAAACTCGAGAAACACTTTGAAATTGATACCATTGAGTAAAATAAATCAAAATATTACCTCTCGCGTATTATATATGAAGAATTCCCTGGAGTGCCCTCAAAACAAACATGATTTAGGATAAATACATACGGAGATCTGCTTTTGCAAAATAACCCCTCAAATGTTGTACTGTTTAATCGGGAATCATATTTAATTGGATCTGTAATTATTAACCTGTTTGGTTTAGGGGGCAGCATTTTCACGTTTGGATGAAAGCATGCCCAGAGTAGACTGCCTGCTACTCAGTCCCAGTTGCTAATATATGCATATTATTAGTAGGTTTGGATAGAAAACACTCTGAAGTTTCTAAAACTGTTTGAATGATGTCTGTGAGTATAACAGAACTCATATGGCAGGGGAAAACCTGAGAAAAATGGGAAAGTGGAAAATCTGAGGTTTGTCATTTTTCAACTGTTGGCCTATTGAATACACAGTGTCTATAGGGTCATATTGCACTTCCTAAGGCTTCCACCTAGATGTCAACAGTCTTTAGAACCTTGTTTGATGCTTCTACTGTGAAGTGGGGGCGAATGAGAGGGGAATGAGTCAGAGGTCTGCCAGAGAGCCACAAGCTGGCCACGCGCATTCATGTGAGAGTTAGCTTGAGTTCCATTGCAATTCTGAAGATGAAGGAATTCTCCGGTTGGAACATTATTGAAGATTTATGTTAAAAACATCCTAAAGATTGATTCTATACTTCGTTTGACATGTTTCTACGGACTGTAACAGAACTTTTTGACTTTTCGTCTGCACCTAGTGCTCGCTTGTCATGAATTTGGATTACTGGGCTAAACGCGCGAACAAAAAGGAGGTATTTGGACATAAAGATTAACTTTATCGAACCAATCAAACATTTATTGTGGAACTGGGATTCCTGGGAGTGCATTCTGATGAAGATCGTCAAAGGTAAGTGAATATTTATAATGCTATTTCTGACTTCTGTTGACTCCAACATGGCGGATATCTGTTTGGCTTGATTTGTTGTCTGAGCGCCGTACTCAGATTATTGCATGGTTTGCTTTTTCCGTAAAGTTCTTTTGAAATCTGACACAGTGGTTTCATTAAGGAGAAGTATATCTTTAATTCTGTGAAAAACACTTGTATCTTTTATCAATGTTTATTATGAGTATTTCTGTAAATTGATGTGACTCTCTGCAAAATCACCGGATGTTTTGGAAGCAAAACATTACTGAATGTAACGCGCCAATGTAAACTGAGATTTTTGGATATAAATATGCACTTTATCGAACAAAACATACATGTATTGTGTAACATGATGTCACGTTCTGACCTTAGTTCCTTTTTTATGTCTTTGTGTTAGGTTGGTCAGGGGTGGGTAGTCTATGTCGTTTTTTCTATGTTGTTATATTTCTATGTGTTTGGTTCTCAATCAGAGGCAGGTGTCGTTCGTTGTCTAGGCTACTTAGGTAGCCTGTTTTTCCCATTTTGGTTGTGGGTGTTTAATTTCTGTTTAGTGTCTGTTAACCTGGCAGAACTGTTTTCTTTTCTCTTCGTTATTATTTTGTGTAGTGTTCAGTTTGTTCAATTAAAACATGATGAACACTTTCCACGCTGAATGTTGGTCCTCCTCTCCTTCCACCAATGAGAAGCGTTACACATTAAGTCCTATGAGTGTCATCTGATGAAAATCATCAAAGGTTAGTGATTCATTTTATCTATATTTCTGCTTGTGACTCCTCTCTTTGGCTGGAAAATGGCTGTGTGTGTTTTTGTGACTCGGCTCTGACCTAACATAATCATATGTTGTGCTTTCGCTGTAAAGCCTTTTTGAAATCGGTCACGATGGGTAGATTAACAAGAAGTTTATCTTTAGATAAATTGTATCTTTAGATAAACTTCTTGTTAACCTCTAGCGTTGAGCAATCCCGTATCCGGGAGCGTAATCATAGCCTCAAGCTCATTAGCATAACGCAACGTTAACTATTCATGAAAATCGCAAATGAAATGAAATAAATATATTGGCTCACAAGCTTAGCCTT
The DNA here is from genome assembly GCF_036934945.1 of Oncorhynchus masou masou. Lineage (NCBI taxonomy): Eukaryota > Metazoa > Chordata > Actinopteri > Salmoniformes > Salmonidae > Oncorhynchus > Oncorhynchus masou. The sequence continues at coordinate 35,917,679 of NC_088213.1, forward strand.
TTGTTAACAACACTGTCATCTCAGATTTTCAAAATATGCTTTTCAACCATAGCTACACAAGCATTTGTGTAAGAGTATTGATAGCTAGCATAGCATTAAGCCTAGCATTCAGCAGGCAACATTTTCACAAAAACAAGAAAAGCATTCAAATAAAATAATTTACCTTTGAAGAACTTCGGATGTTTTCAATGAGGAGACTCAGTTAGATAGCAAATGTTCAGTTTTTCCAAAAATATTATTTGTGAAGGAGAAATTGCTCCGTTTTGTTCATCACGTTTGGCTAAAAAAAACAAACACGAAAATTCAGTCATTACAACGCCAAACTTTTTTCCAAATTAACTCCATAATATCGACAGAAACATGGCAAACGTTGTTTAGAATCAATCCTCAAGGTGTTTTTCACATATCTATTCAATGATAAATCATTCGTGGCAGTTGCCTTTCTCCTCTGAACCTAATGGAAAAGTGGACTCAGCTAGAGATTGCGCAATAATTTCTACGGAGGACACCAGGCGGACACCTGGTAAATGTAGTCTCTTATGTCAATCTTCCAATGATATGCCTACAAATACGTCACAATGCTGCAGACACCTTGGGGAAATGACAGAAAGTGTAGGCTCATTCCTGGCGCATTCACAGCCATATAAGGAGACATTGGAACACAGCGCATTCAAAATCTGGGGCATTTCCTGTATGAAATTTCATATTGGTTTCGCCTGTAGCATTAGTTCTGGGGCACTCACAGACAATATCTTTGCAGTTTTGGAAACGTCAGAGTGTTTTCTTTCCAAAGCTGTCAATTATATGCATAGTCGAGCATCTTTTCGTGACAAAATATCTTGTTTAAAACGGGAACGTTTTTTATCCAAAAATTAAAAGAGCGCCCCTTATATCGAAGAAGTTAATCTACCCATCGTGTCCGATTTCAAAAAGGCTTTACAGCGAAAGCACAACATATTGCACTTGTTAATGTATGAAAGTTATATATTTCTATAAACATATTTTTGAATTTCGCGCACTGCCTTTTCAGTGGAATGTTGTCCAGGGGTGCCGCTAGCAAAACCCCTAGCCATAAGAAGTTTTAAACAATACTTGCATGTTATGAAATGTATTCTCATAAATAATAAGGTGAACAGTTGGACAAATTACGTATAAACTGATACCGTTTTCGATGCCTCAGGCAGGCAGATACGAGTGCACAGTTTCATATGTTGTTATTACATGTTCGTTGCACAGATCTGTCAATGTGATAATGGCCCTGTCATTGTCAGTTACAATCAGGGTAATTATCACACCTGAAAGCGTTACGCAATTGGGTAGCTTTGATGATCAAATGGGTGGGTACAAAAAGGCATGCAATTACAATGCGTAATGACACACAATGGCTGCTTTGGCATTGTTGGAAGATTTGGCGAATTTTTGAGAGGGTCCGACCTTCTGAATTTTCAGAGACCAGCAACATTTACTGGCCGATGATGATTAGTGGCTTATGAGCCGGTTCCGATTACCAAGACCTTTTGGCCTCCAATTTTATGTCAGACCACGTTTTTTCTCTGAGAGGGTCTGACCTTCTGAGCCAACAGCATTCACAGCGTCCGCATCATGCTGCCACTCTAACGCCTATTTGGCATTTGTAATGTTCGCCAAACGATATCAGTGTTCTTGCTTCAACCTCCCGTACAAGAACTTCCACATTTATTTTTTTAGCTTTTCTGTCGGAATTTGCAGTCATTGTTGTCACGCAGTGATTATGGATGAATATTAATTAGGGGCATTTCACTGACTATTTATAGGCAACTATGGGCATTAAACGGGTGGGACAAGACGCTCGCTCACGTGCGCCATATTTTGAGTTGATTGTTATTTATAAAGTGAAACCGGCGTGGGGCGTGCATGCACACTGTGTTATAAATCAGAATATGTCCATATGCGTGAATCCTCCACACAGCTTTATAAATGAGGCCCTTGGCCTCTGTAAATTGGTATAGAATCAGCTTGATCCCCTCTGTCAAAGAAGCTTGGACCTAATGTTTTGATATCTTCAGTGATATTGTTAACAAACACGCCTCCATAAAGAAAATGAGAATTAAAAACAGGTTCAGCCCCTGGCTCGACTGTGATCTTGCAGAGTTACTCCACCTTAAGAATTGCATTTGGCGAAAGTCTCCGCACAAGCATACTCAGTGAGTGTACTCAGGCTATCCGGAAGGACAAAGTTAGATCATTTAAGGAGCAGTTCTCTCTCTGGGTCTAAACCCAAGAAGTTCTGGAAAATGGTTAAAGACCTGGAGAATAAACCCTCCTCACAGCTGCCCATGTCCCTTAAAGTTGATGATGTGGTTGTTACTGACAAGAAGCACATGGCTGAGCTCTTTAATCACCACTTCATTAAGTCAGGAATCCTATTTGACTCAGCCATGCCTCCTTGCCCATCCAACATTTCCTCATCTCCCACCCCTTCTAATGCGACTAACCCCGATGCTCATCCCTCTTTTTCACCTGCCCCGCAACAACGTTTCTCCCTGCAGGTGGTCACTGAGTCCGAGGTGCTAAAGGAGCTCCTTAAACATGACCCCCAAAAAACATCTGGGTCAGATGGTTTAGACCCTTTCTTCTTTAAGGTTGCTACCCCTATAATTGCCAAGCCTATCTCTGATCTTTTTAACAAGTCTCTCCTCTCTGAGGAGTTTCCCATTGCTTGGAAGGCAGCCACGGTTTGTCCTTTATATAAAGGGAGAGATCAAGCTGATCCTAACTGTTATAGGCCTATTTCTATTTTGCCCTGATAATCAAAAGTGTTGGAAAAACTTTCTTGATGTCTACAGTATTCTCTCTGGTATGCAATCTGGTTTCAGCTCAGGTTATGGATGTGTCACTGCAACCTTAAAGGTCCTTAATGTTTGCATTGCCATTGATTCTAAGCAATGTTGTGCTGCTACTTTTATTGACTTGGTCAAAGGTTTTGATACGGTAGAACATTCCATTCTTGTGGGCCGGCTAAGGAGTATTGGTGTCTCTGAGGGGTCTTTGGCCTGGTTTTCTAACTACCTCTCTCAGAGTGCAGTGTATAAAGTCAGAACATCTGCTCTCAGCCACTGCCTGTCAACAATGGTGTACCCCAAGGCTCAATCCGAGGCTCCACGCTCTTCTCAATTTACATCAACAACATAGCTCAAGCAGTAGGAAGCTCTCTCATCCATTTATATGCAGATGATACACTTAAACTCAACTTGCTCCTCCCCGGATTTCATGTTAAACGCTTTACAACAAAGCTTTCGTAGTGTCCAACAAGCTTTCTCTGCCCTTAACCTTGTTCTGAACACCACCAAAACAAAGGTCAGGTGGTTTGGTAAGAAGAATGCTCCTCTCCCCACAGGTGTGATTACTACCTCTGAGGGTTTAGAGCTTGAGGTAGTCACCTCATACAAGCACTTGGGTATGGCTAGATGGTACACTGTCCTTCTCTCAGCATATATCAAAGATGCATGCTAAAGTTAAATCTAGACTTAGTTTCCTCTATCGTAATCGCCCCTCTTTCACCCCAGCTGCCAAACAAACCCTGATTCAAATGCACATTCTACTCATGCTAGATTATGGAGATGTTATTTATAGATCGGCAGGTAAGGGTGCTCTTGAGCGGCTAGATGTTCTTTACCATTCGGCCATCAGATTTGTCACCAATGCTCCTTATAGGACACATCACTGCACTCTATACTTGTCTGTAAACTGGTCATCTCTGTATACCCGTCGCAAGACCCACTAGTTGTTGCTTATTTATAAAACCCTCTTAGGCCTCACTCCCCCTGTCTGAGATATCTATTGCAACCCTCATCCTCCACATTCCCGTTCTGCCAGTCACATTCTGTTAAAGGTCCCCAAAACACACACATCCCTGGGTCGCTCGTCTTTTCAGTTCGCTGCAGCTAGCGACTGGAACAAGCTGCAACAAACACTCAAACTGGACAGTTTTATCTCAATTGCTTCATTCAAAGACTCAATCATGGACACTCTTACTGACAGTTGTGGCTGCTTTGCGTAATGTATTGTTGTCTCAACCTTCTTGCCCTTTGTGCTGTTGTCTGTGCCCAACAATGTTTGCCAGGAGCTGTCAGTCAGCCAGGCGATGCCAGAATCGCCCTTCACTCCGGCGCTGCCGGAGTCTCCGCCTGTCCGGCGCTGCCGGAGTCTCCCATCCATTCGGGACCCGTTTTTAGGGTCCCCAGTCCGAGGTCGGCCACGGGGGCGGTTGAGGAGGTGGACAAAAACTGTGGTGAAGTGGGGTCCACGTCACTTTCACGCCAGAGCCGCCACCGCGGACAGACGCCCACCCAGACCCTCCCCTATAGGTTCAGGCCTTGCGGCCGGAGTCCGCACCTTTGGGGGGGTTACTGTCACGTTCTGACCTTTATTCCTTTGTTTTGTCTTTATTTAGTATGGTCAGGGCGGGAGTTGAGGTGGGCAGTCTATGTTAGTTTTTCTATTTCTATTTCTGTGTTTGGCCTGATATGGTTCTCAATCAGAGGCAGCTGTCTATCGTTGTCCCTGATTGAGAACCATATTTAGGTAGCCTGTTTTCCTTTGTGTTTTGTGGGTGGTTATTTTCAGTCTTTGTGTGTCTGCATCAGATAGAACTGTTTCGGTTGTCAACTTTGTTGTTTTGTATTTTTGAAGTGTTCAGTTGTTTATTAAAAAGATGAACACCAACCTCGCTTCGGTCCTCTCCTTCTTCCACCCAAGACAGTACAACACTGTATTTCTGATGAATTTGATGATATTTTAATGGACAAACGTGATTTTCTTTCAAGAATTAGGACTTCGTGGTATCCAATTGTTTAGTAGTACAACTCCCGTACAGGCTCGGGAGAGACGAAGGTTGAAAGTCCTCTGATACACAACCCAACTGTACTGCTTCTTAACACAGTGCGCAGCCAACCCGGAAGCCAGCCGCACCAATGAATGTGTCGGAGGAATCACTGTGCACCTGGCAACCTTGTTCAGCGTGCACTGCACCTGGCCCGCCACAGGAGCTACTGGTGCGCGATGAGACAAGGATATCCCTACCGACCAACCCCTCCCTAACCCGGACAACGCTAGGCCAATTGTGCGTCGCCCAACGGATCTCCCGGTCGCGGCCGGTTACAACAGAGTCTCTGGTGGCACAGCTGGCACCGCAGTAGAGCGCCCGTAACCACTGCGCCACCCGGGAGGCCCACAAGGACATTTCTAAGTGACCCCAAACTTTTGAATGGTAGTTTACGTAGGTTCACTCTGTATTTCCCACTCTTTATCTGTCCCCACACCTTTCTATTGTCTACCAAGCCATCAGGTTAGTCCACTTGGGTCCTTTCATTACATTATGTTAGTATTCAATACTATTATGTGTGTGTATGTATTTCTGTGTGATTATTTAATTATTTAGTAAATAAATAATTAAGCCAATTCATGTAAGCTGATTCATCATGTAGACGAGGGTTCGTGCAGATTTATAAGATATTACGACGTTCAGAATGAGACTGATAATTATTGATTGATTGATGATGGGTAGTATACCGAAATATTCTTGAGTTAATTTGGGAAATGGTAATTCATTAAACAAACATTTTCCGTAGTGCCCCAGATTACTAACTAATTAATTGTTACATGATTCATTTAATCAAGTAATAATTAAACGTGGTATGTAATCATTCGATGGATAACCAGTCACCATATTAAACGATAGTCACGTCACGACACCGCCCGGCCAAACTGAGCAATTGGGGGAGAAGGAGCTTGTTTAGGGAGGTGACCAAGAATCCAATGGTCACTGACAGAGCTGTAGAGTTCCTCTGTGGAGATGGGAGAACCTTCCAGATGGACAACCATCTCTTCAGCATTCCACCAATCAGGCCTTTATGGTAGAGGGACCAGATTGTAGCCACTCCTCAGTAAAATGCACATGACTGCCCACTTGGAGTTTGCCAAAAGAATCTGAAGACGATCAGACCATGAGAAACAAGATACTCTGGTCTGATGAAACCAAGATTGAACTCTTTAGCCTGAATGCCAAGCGTCACGTTTGGAGTAAACCTGGCACCATCCCTACGATGAAGCATGGTGGTGGCAGCATCATGCTGTGGGGATGTTTTTAAATGGCAGGGACTGGGAGACTAGTCAGGATCGAGGCAAAGATGAATGGAGCAAAGTACAGAGAGATCCTTGATGAAAACCTGTTCCAGAGCACTCAGGACCTCAGTCTGGAGCGAAGGTTCACCTTCCAACAGGACAACAATCCTAAGCACAGAGCCAAGACAACAAAGGAATGGGACAAGTCTCTGAATGTCCTTCAGTGGCCCAGCCAGAGCCCGTGTGTAGGTTGATGAGGCACAAAAACTATGTAATGCATTTTAGAATAAGGCTGTAACCTAAGAAAATGTCGAAAAAGTCAATGGGCCTGAATACTTTCCACACTGTATTTCCCTGGTTTGTCAGAATATACTGATGTATATAAGACGTTTGAGCATTTAGGTGGGTAAGACAAAAAAGGAGAGCACTGTTAACCGATAGTTACACCTCAGCATTGTGTGAAGGCATTATGATATGCCGCCAAATAGGTCTACCCCAAAACGAGTTCATATTTACAAACGGATCCATAGTTAATTATGTTAAAGCGAGAATCCTTAGTGGCTACATCAATTTTTGAGCCTAAATTAATAATAAATACCCATGGATTATTGAAGAATATAACTTAGAAATACCTCCTGAACTGTTATACCCCATTAGAACCCAAAATATACAATTGTTATGTAAACAAACACGGTATAGCCTTAAAACATGGTTAAAACTATACATTTGGTATGGATGGTCAGTCATCCATACCTCAATCTACCCAATTGAGAGTGGTTAGATTTCTCCAGCCCCATCCCTTTATTTATATAGCAAAACAGGGGCGAGGAAGACACTTTGTTATTGTTTCACTTAAAAGTTTTAGCTTTTTTAGACTGTTGTTAATTTAGAGAAATATTCTCTCTCAGCAATATTTCACCAGGGTGGGATAAAAACTATCTGGGTTAGAGCCAAGGTACCCATCCCTTATCAAAGTCATCAACCAGGCTGTATGAGGGATAAAAAACTATCTGGGTTAGAGCCAAGGTACCCATCCCTTATCAAAGTCATCCACCAGGCTGTATGAGGGATTATCTGGGTTAGAGCCAAGGTACCCATCCCTTATCAAAGTCATCTGTATGAGGGATAAAAAACTATCTGGGTTATGAGCCAAGGATATCAAAGTCATCCAAGGCTGTATGAGGGATAAAAAACTATCTGGGTTAGAGCCAAGGTACCCATCCCTTATCAAAGTCATCCACCAGGCTGTATGAGGGATATCTGGGTTAGAGCCAAGGTACCCATCCCTAATCAATGTCATCAACCAGGCTGTATGAGGGATAAAAAACTATCTGGGTTAGAGCCAAGGTACCCATCCCTTATCAAAGTCATCCACCAGGCTGTATGAGGGATAAAAAACTATCTGGGTTAGAGCCAAGGTACCCATCCCTTATCAAAGTCATCCACCAGGCTGTATGAGGGATAAAAAACTATCTGGGTTAGAGCTCTACCCATCCCTAATCAATGTCATCAACCAGGCTGTATGAGGGATAAAAAACTATCTGGGTTAGAGCCTACTCATCCCTAATCAATGTCATCAACCTCTGTATGAGGGATAAAAAACTATCTGGGTTCTACCCATCTCTATCAAAGTCATCCACCAGGCTGTATGAGGGATAAAAAACTATCTGGGTTGACCTCATTTCCAGTCATCCACCAGGCTGTATGAGGGATTCTATCTCAGTTAATAACCATGTTGTGTCTTTTTGTATTTAGAGATATAGCCATCAAAACTGAAGTCAAACAAGAAGTCTGACAGTGCACACCTTGGTAGTAGCTGTGTGACAGTGCTTCTCTCACTCAATATCCCAATACTCCAGGGCCAAGAGAATGTGTTCAATCTGATTTGCTATGTTTGTATTTCCTGGGTCTAATTTCCATAAGCTTCCTGGAAGACCAAAGCCTGTTTCATCTCAAGATGTGAATGGTGTCCAGTCAGGAATTCTCCTTTACATTAGAGTCCTGATTCAGTCTCTCTCCTTCCCATACTTTCTGTTTCTGTGTTAACCTTTTTCCTGGATATCTTACTGTGATGTCCAACATCTTGTGAAAGTAATCCTCTATGATGTTCATTATATGTGATTGATTTCAACTTGTGGAAAGGTACAAGAGTCTGCTGGTTGGAAAACATCACTGTCAGAGGGTGTAGTCATGCATAACACATATTCCTGCTGATAGATCATATTTCCCACACACAAAATGGTACCCACTGAGCACACTGGTTGAATCAACGCTGTTTCCACATCATTTCAATGAAATTACGTTGAACCAATGTGGAATTAGACATCTGTGCACAGTGGGTAGGATGTTATGGACATTTAGAGGTAGTGCTTTCTCTGGGTGAATTATAGCTAAGCAAGACTGCTTGGGATTCTGTTTTTCAAACCGTAGTAACAAGGCCCTTGGGAGAAATATTCTCTGCTCTTTCTGAATTACATAACAGGTTCTTATCAAACTGCCCCAATATTTTAAATGCTTGAGTGCTTGTGAATAATGGCCTGACCACAAAAGGAAAGCTTTGACCATTGCAGGTGCCATTGTGTGCTAATCCGTTGACACAAAGCAGAATGAAAACATCACAGCCCATAACAAAAACATATCCCAGCTGAAGAATGCATGTAGATGTATGAAATATTTGTGTAAAACACTTCAAAGCACTAATGGAAGGAAAACACACGCATCTCCTAATCACATGTCTTATGTTTCAGTAAAACCTCAAATGAAAAACAACATTTCCTGATCAGATTTGCCTTTTGACAAAGAACAGGCATGGAGTTAATGAGATATACTGCTGATTATAGGATCTCTCTCTAACCTAGCTAAAATCTCTCTCTCTCTTCCCCCTACCACTCTCTCTCTCTAGCTCTCCCTCTCTCTTTCCCTCTCCCTCTCTCTCCACCTTCTCTATCCCCCCCTCTCTCATTCTACATTTATAATGTAGATATGTGTGTCTCTGATTCTTTATTTAGACCACTGTGGTCCAGCTCCCGAAACTGTTTGGATGGTAAATATGTAGATGGCTAGCCACTGATAACCCAGCACTCTGGGTTATCAGTGGCTCTCATCCTTACACTCTTTTAATCAAGCCCATGCTGGAGAACAGCCAGCATGCTAGGCTATCAAGGCACTAGAGGAGAATGCAAAACCTCAAGAGCCCAGCTAAAAGCACACACTTACTGGAAGCTCTCCTATAGTGTGAGTCAATCAGTTGAACAGATTCTCATTGTGAGTCAGTCACCCAGCCAGACAGTTTATTAGGTACACCCATCTAATTACCGGGTCAGACCCACCTTTGCCACCTTAGCAGCCTGAATTCTTCGGGGCATTCTACAAATGTGTAGGAAACGTTCCACAGGATTGTTGGTCCATGATGACCCGATGGCATCATGCAGTTGCTACAGATTGGACGGCGATACAGTCATGCTGCGAACGGCCCGTTCCATCTCATCTCAAAGATGTTCTTTTGGGCTGAGGTCTGGGGACTGTGCAGGCCACTCTAGTAATCTGAACTCGCTGTCATGTTCCAGGCAATATTATTTAACTCTTCAATTGTCCAGTGTTGGTGATGGCCCACTGGAGCTGCTTCATCTTGTTTTATCAGGTAGGAGTGGAACCCGGTGTGGTCGTCTGCTGTCCAGTGTTGGTGATGGCCCATTGAAGCCGCTTCATCTTGTTTTATCAGATAGGAGTGGAACCCGGTGTGGTCGTCTGCTGTCCAGTGTTGGTGATGGCCCACTGGAGCCGCTTCATCTTGTTTTATCAGATAGGAGTGGAACCCGGTGTGGTCGTCTGCTGTCCAGTGTTGGCGATGTCCCACTGGAGCCGCTTCATCTTGTTTTGATCAGATAGGAGTGGAACCCGGTGTGGTCGTCTGCTGTCCAGTGTTGGTGATGGCCCACTGGAGCCGCTTCATCTTGTTTTGATCAGATAGGAGTGGAACCCGGTGTGGTCGTCTGCTGTCCAGTGTTGGTGATGGCCCACTGGAGCCGCTTCATCTTGTTTTATCAGGTAGGAGTGGAACCCGGTGTGGTCGTCTGCTGTCCAGTGTTGGTGATGGCCCATTGGAGCCGCTTCATCTTGTTTTATCAGATAGGAGTGGAACCCGGTGTGGTCGTCTGCTGTCCAGTGTTGGTGATGGCCCACTGGAGCCATCTTGTTTTATCAGATAGGAGTGGAACCCGGTGTGGTCGTCTGCTGTCCAGTGTTGGTGATGGCCCACTGGAGCCGCTTCATCTTGTTTTATCAGGTAGGAGTGGAACCCGGTGTGGTCGTCTGCTGTCCAGTGTTGGTGATGGCCCACTGGAGCCGCTTCATCTTGTTTGATCAGATAGGAGTGGAACCCGGTGTGGTCGTCTGCTGTCCAGTGTTGGTGATGGCCCACTGGAGCCGCTTCATCTTGTTTGATCAGATAGGAGTGGAACCCGGTGTGGTCGTCTGCTGTCCAGTGTTGGTGATGGCCCACTGGAGCCGCTTCATCTTGTTTTATCAGATAGGAGTGGAACCCGGTGTGGTCGTCTGCTGCCCGTCCATGACAAGGATCGATGAGTTGTGCATTCCGAGATGCCGTTCTGAGCACCACTGTTGTACTCTCTCATCAAAGAGCTGTTTTCAACCTCAGAACTGCCGCTGACTGGATGTTTTTGGATTGTTGCACCCTTCTTGGTAATCCATAGACACTGTAGTGCGTGAAAAGCCCAGGAGGGTGGACATGCTGTATATAATAAACTGGTAACTCAACAACAACAACAAAATATTGTCATTTTTTTATACCTTTATTTAACTAGGCAAGTCAGTTAAGAACAAATTCTTATTTTCAATGACGGCCTAGGAACAGTGGGTTAACTGCCTTTGTATAGGGACAGAACGACATTGACTCAGAGGAAAGTAAGGTTGGGGAAGCGGAAGAGGGTGATGGGATGTGTGGATGGAGGTACAGTGAGGACAGGTGATTTGTCAGTATTTGTCAGTATGACTAATCAAAGAATTGCTGCTGAAGCACTACTGTGTTGCTCTGCTGCAGTCCCACCCTGCAACCAGGCAGTTCATTACCTGAAGTGCTTGGTTCCTATAGTGGAGCGTCTCAGCTTCATGAGAAGGTATTGATTGCCCCTCGTCCATTGCCTGCAGATGGCCGATTTCATGGCTTTCCTGGGTGTTGTAAAGTTGCTGGGATCAGTGAATCCATTGTTACAATGTGTGTGTTTGTGTGTGCAAGTATGTGCGTGTTGAGATCACCTGCTCTCATCAATGTCTGTCTGATGTGATGAACATGGTCTCACCACAGTGAAAAAACACATTTGAAATGCATTAGTGTGTATTTTTACTGCCACACTCATTAACACTACATCACTCACAGGAGGCTGCTAAAGGGAGGACGGCTCATAATAATGGCCAGAACGGAGCAAATGGAATGGCATCAACCACATGGAAACCATGTGTTTGATGTATTTGATACCATTCCACTGATTCCGGTCCAGCCATTACCACAAGTCCATCTTCTCCCAATTAAGGTGGCACCAATCTCCTGTGGCATCATTGTCTGTTACAAATGGCACCATGAGTGGAACCTTGTATTCATGCTGACTCACTCACATCTGGAGTGAGTAAGATTTAGAAATCTATTCATTTCATACAGCAAATAAACTTGAAAATCGACACATTCTGCCATACATCCAGGTAAGCAGTAATGAAGAAAAGAAGACAGACAGACCCTAAAGAAGACAGATGGACCCTAAAGAAGACAGATAAACCAGCCTCATCATTAATGTGCCATGGTCCTTGTTGATAGACAGGCAGGTGGCCTGTATTTCACCCAGGGAGAGTTGGATGGATGGTGGGGCTGAGCGGGCCTGGGGGACACCTGCAGGGGGGACGGAACTCTCCATAACCTGATGACTGGTGATCCGCAGGGCCCTTCTTTACCGCTCAGCCTCAGCCCATAGACATATAACTGCACCTGCCTTGAAGCACAGCCCACAAATCCCCCTGGGATCGATGGGAGCAGTCCATCCCTGATCCTCTGTCATCAGGGAACCTGATTTAGAGGAGGTAGCCTCCTTGGGGGCCGGAGCCTGTCTTACACAATGTACATAGACCATTGTCATCTAAGGAGAGAGCTTAGGTCCCATGCAGCCATCAAATGCAGTGAAGGTGAATTCTGGAAGTCCGCTGGATTTAAACATGTGTTACGTTCCCCAGTTTCTGTGTTGTGGTTTGTTAGGTGTGTGTTTCAGGAGATGGCTTCCCGAATTCTCCCCAAGCAGCTGATTGGTCAGCCCCGTTGATGATTGGAGCTGACCCTGCCCCCTCGTCAAGACACAGCTGTCTCCAATTACCAATGCCTTCTAAAGCTATATAAAAGCCAGTGTTCTGTTCAGGAGAGAAAGATCATTGCTGAGAGAGAAGGCTGATGGCTATGGGTTATATACTGTGTTGGTTGATTCTCAGAAAGAGATTTGGAATGTACTATGTTAGTTGTTGCTAAGGGGGCTGATTGGTTGTGTGTCAATAGGATGCAGTGTTCTGATTATTGAAATAGTTTGTTATTCTGTTTAATTTGTTCCCTGGGGGGAAGGGGAAGGCGCCAAGGGAGTGCTTAGGCAAGAGGCCCGCAGGCATACATATACCCGTAGTATATTTACTGTCTAGGCACACTAGGTAAGACCTGGGCGGACCACCCCCTGTATTTTGGTTAGGGCACCAGGGGGTGCTAAATTAGGTAAGTAGTGGATCGGCAGGTAAGGTAGGAGAGGGGGCTTTGAGATTGAATATATTTGCTTTGGTTCCGTCCAGCCCCTGGACCCTTGTAAACGGTACCACTCTCTGCCTTTGTCATCCTTACTCGCACCTACAGTCCCATACCTCTATCACTTCATGGGGAGTTGAGTTGTAGCAGGGTGTTGCGTTCCCTCTTCAGAGGCGTGCGTAACTAATTGTAAAATATTGTATGTTTTTTTCCCTCTAGCTAATTATACTTATGTCAATGACACCCTTAGGGTCTTTGTGTTTAAAATGGTAAAGGCAAAAAATAGTGTAGAGGAAGTTGAAACTCTTACAGGTGGACTGGAGCAAAGCGGCCCGGCGGTCTCTAGTGCCTCACCCTCAAATACTTAGGCCACATCAGGCTGACAGGCCAAGGTGAGAGATTCATTAAACTAATTTGGGAAAGAAATGGTTCCTCATTCAGCACATGCATTTCAAGGACATTGACATTGTCAATGAGAAAATGTTCATTATCAATGCAGTCATGCATAAGGACATTGAACACTAATCACTTACACAGCATTTTTTTTTCAAAGAATGTTTCATTAATAGATCAAATTTTATGTTGAATAAAATATCTTATTGTTAACTGCGAGATACTACAGTAGTAAACTGATCAGTTGTGCCTGTAGCTATATCGTCATGTGGGATAGCCTATTTCCCTTCAGTTTCTCTCCAGATGAACTCATTGTTTTCTAAAGTTTGTTTATGCTGCTCGTCATGCTAAAACATTGCACTTTGTATCACAAAACAACAAACACCAGAGTCTGGCTGTCATCATTTCTTTACAAATGTTTAGTATTTCCTTTTGTTGAAATGCTGAAGTTAGCAAATATTCCATTACTTGTACTACGGAGTTGGCTGCAAGGAATGTTAGCTAAAAAGACTGGTACCCAGGCTAGCGAAGCACAGAACCGTTTATCCTTAGGTTGCTTTCCTTTTTGTTGGTTTCTCTCGTTTAGGGTTTTCAGATTCTCTTGGAAATGCTAATGTTTATGCATAAGTGTATATGCTGAAAATGTAAAAGTATTGGCCATTGTGTGAATTGAGCAATAGTACTATATCACTGTTTATGCAAATTAGTCTGAGGTGTTAATGCAGCCAGGTCTCCACCAGATCCAATGCGGTATTCAAACGTTCGTCCAGGTCCCCAGAACGTTGGGAGACGCCTTCAATACAGGCCACTAGGGGCAACGGTGAGCGCTACTACCATCAATTAGGCTCACAGCTTGCTAGGGCATTGTGGACAGGGATGGCAGCTGGGCCTACACCTCGAGCTCCAGCTCAGAGGATCATAAGTTCAATCCCAGTGCTAGGTACCAGTTTTTGTTTTAACCTTAAGCCAAACCTTAACCCTTAACCTTTCGGAATGAATTCCTAAACTTAACCATCAAAACTCAACGTTTATGGACAAATGTTGAATACTGCAGTCAAACTGTGCATGAGATCTTGTTGGTTTATGGCTTATGGAGGGTAGGGCAGGTCTTTTTTTAAGATGCCCGGTTTCCTCATTCATGAAGAGCTGTTTGTCTAGATAACATGCTGTTACTATAGCTCTGCCATATATTCAGATGCGTGAGTCTATTGATACTTTGTCAATTAAGGATGCATTTTGCATTTTATTCCCCTGTACATCTTGCTATTGGCCAACTGTTTATCATTTTTGCAAGTGAAGTATTTTCACAATTGTAAAAAAAAAAATCAAAAAAAAAAAGTGTATAGACCGATTATGTAAATACAACTCTGAATCTTGTCTTCTCATCACCTGCACTGCTAAATACACTAAATTCCCTTTCTTTTCTTTTTGCACTGACCCGCTGACCCTCACTCAACTGTTGTTGCTTCAGACTTACTAGGATGCTGGGTCCTCTATCTTAATATCATTGTACAGGTTTAAGGGATATTCATGAAGCTCAGGGCATTGTTTAAATAATTCCTGCTTGGAATATATACTTTACTGACATTTCCAGTATGTTATTGAGTTGAATATGTGCTTTACTGTTGTCACTCTCTGGCTGTCCATGCATATACAGCTGAATGGGACGAAGGCAGACACAGCTCTTCATTGCTTAACCTCAGCCGTCTGAGGACGAACACACTGTTTTGATGAAGTAAGAAATGACAGGCTATTGGCCTACCCATAACATCACAAGTTTTACAGTTCTTTAACTTAATTTATCGAGACAGGGTAAAGTTGAAAGAATGGAGAAAATGAGAGAGATATCAGGAGGAAGGCCTTCACAGGGCATGTTGCTAATGATGTGTGATGGAGTTCAAAACCATGGTGTGAATCTGAGGGAAAAAAAGTTTAAATGAGGTATGAAGCTGGGGCCAGAGTGATGTCACACTTTCCCCCCTCCCCTAACAAATACATAAGTTGATTATTAAGTTGATTATTTGACTCAGGTTAGCCGTGGCTGGGGTAAAAGTGTGCATGGGGTTCGGGGCTCTGCAAATCGAATAAATTGAATAAATGCTGGACATGGAAATTACCTTGCAAGGTCCCGACCCACTGGCCTGTGGGTGAAGGGGTAACCCGGGGGCCATGGGGTCCCAGTGGAAACATCTGTCTGGGGGGGGGGGGGGCGGATGCCAAATAGATAAGACACAACTGGAGGAAAACATATACTGTGACTCATACACTCCAGGAATGGATGTATACTATTACTGAGGTGTTAGCAGGTGGTCTGGAGAACCAACGTTGCCTGAAGAAATGATATGCACTGCTGCACTTTATCTACTACCACAGAGCTACACTTCATCACTGACACCGCATCCACAACTAAGAGGAATAGGAGTCATTATAACGTGGGAGGAATCTGGCCTCCACAGTGTGTTTGGGTGAACCTTGACAGAAAGCTTTAAAACACAAAACCAAGGCTTGGCGGATCGTTGGTGTGCTTGGCAAAGGAATATTGCTTACGAAGATCAAGATTGGGTTTTATGAAGTGCTGCTATCCCTTAATTGCTTTTTGGTTGTATTTGCACTTTCTCACCCACCATTATTCATGTTCCTGTGATGGAGAGAGAACAAAGAGTTGCTTAGAACAGTATGGGACAACTGCAACTGGAGTCAGCTATGCGTCCATTTCATGGGGATCTATGAAAATATTTTGAACTGTAAAAATATATTTTAATTATTAAGATTTCTTTCATTTTATATTTTACTGTAGCACAGAATAATAGAGGATCTCCTCTAATTTTCTTCAGCTCATTTTAATCACAGCACCCAACTTCTAGGTAGCACTATACCAGTTTTGTCATTTCAATCACTGACAGAGAACTTATGATGAAGTTGGGTGAACAGGTCAAAGTCATTATTCCAGTGTTATCTTACAAACAGATGGGTCTGGGTCTTTCTATATCCACATAGGAACTCTGGACCACTGGACCAATAATCTGGAGTAACACAAACCTTAATTGAACTGAAACACAGATTGTAATATTCCCCCATGACTGACCCACAGCAGCTGTCCATGATGCAACAGTATCTTTTTACCCCCTTGTTTACAGTTAACAAGGGAGTGTGGTTAGTAGGAGTCTATCCCTGACATCATCTGGACAGTGTTTCATCATCTTCGTGATTCAATTTGGTGTCCATGTTACCCTTCCCCAGGGATGTGTGATTGGAGAGGTGAGGCCCCCTGTAAGCCACAGTAAGAGACTGCAGGCAGATTGATTAAATAAATGTTTTTCCTCAAAAATGTACACACAATACCCCATAATGACAAAGCGAAAACAGGTTTTTAGAAATGTTAGCAAATTTATAAATACTTCAAAACAGATATTTTGCTATGAAACTCGAAATTGAGCTCAGGTGCATCCTGTTTCCATTGATCATCCTTGAGATGTTTCTACACCTTGATTGGAGTCCACCTGTGGTAAATTCAATTGATTGTACATGATTTGGAAAGGCACACACCTGTCTATATAAGGTCCCACAGTTGACAGTGCATGTCAGAGAAAAAAACAAACCATGAGGTTAATGGAATTGCCGTAGAGCTCTGAGACAGGATTGTGTTGAGGCACAGATCTGGGGAAGGGTACCAAAACATTTCTGCATTATTAAAAATCCCCAAGAACACAGTGACCTCCATCATCCTTGAATAGAAGAAGTTTGGAATCACCAAAACTCTTCCTGGAGCTGGCCGCCCGGCCAAACTGAGCAATATGGGGAAGAAGGACCTTGGTCAGGGATGTGACCAAGAACCCAATGGTCACTGACAGAGCTCTAGAGTTCCTCTGTGGAGCTGGGAGAACCTTCCAGAAGGACAACCATCTCTGCATCTCCCCACCAATCAGGCCTTTATGGTTGAGTGGTCAGATGGAGCCCACTCCTCAGTAAAAGGCATATGACAGCCCACTTGGAGTTTGCCAAAAGGCACCGAAAGAGTATCAGACCATGAGAAACAAGATTCTCTGGTCTGATGAAACCAATAACTTTTTGGCCTGAATGCCAAGCATTACATCTGGAGGAAACCTGGCACCATCCCTACGGTAAAGTATGGTGGTGGTAACATCTTGCTGTGGGGATGTTTTTCAGCGGCAGGGACTGGGAGACTAGTCAGGATCAAGGGAAAGATGAACGACACAAAGTATAGAGAGATCCTTGATGAAAACCTGCTCCAGAGCGCTCAGGACCAGAGATGAGGGCGAAAGTTCATCGACAACCAGGACAACGACCCTAAGCACACATCCAAGACAATGCAGGAGTGGCTTTGGGACATGTCTCTAAAGGTCCTTGAGTGGCCCAGCCAGAGTCCGGACTTGAACCCAATCGAACATCTCTGGAGAGACCTGAAAATAGCTGTGCAGCGACACTTTCCATCCAACCTGACAGAGTTGAGAGGATCTGCATAGAATGAAGAGAAACTCCCCAAAAACAGGTGTGCCAAGATTGCAGCTTCATACCCAAGAAGTCTCGAGGCTGTAGTTGCTGCCAAAGGTGTTTCAACAAAGTACTGAATAAAGGGTCTGAATACTTATGTAAATGTGATATTTCAGTTTTTATTTTTTATACATTTGCAAAAATGTATTTTGCTTTGTCATGGGGTATTGTGTGTAGAAAAGGTCAAGGGGTCTGAATACTTTCCGAATGCACTGTATGTGAGTGATAGCTGTGGATCTGGACTGATCTGGACTGACCACTAATGATCTATGCCAGAGATAATCAACTAACCATACAAAGCATGTGTAAGATGGCGCAGACGTTTTTAAGTGCTCCCAACCGATTGGTTTTTTTTTGTTTGTTTATCTGCGTTGTTTGTAACTTATTTTTTTACTATTGTTGTACATAATGTTGCCGCTACCGTCTCTTATGGCTGAAAGGAACTTCTGTACATCAGGACTGCGATTATTCACCATGGACGAGCAGAATCCTTTTTCTTCTTTCATGACTTTGACGAACATGAGACGGAGGATACACAGCTCCCTTGGGAACAGGCCCCGACCCCAGTGATCTGCGTGAAGAGGAGGAGAAGAAAGAGAGGCCTGAGGGCGGGCTGCCTTCTGAGGAGTTGGAGGCGATTGAATAAACCCCGACTCCCCTCAATTCTACTAGCAAACATGCAATCTTTGGACAATAAAATGGACGAGTTATTGGGAAGATTAAACTACCAACCGGACATTAAAAGCTGTAACATCTTTTGCTTCACGGAGTCGTGGCTGAACAATGACAATATCAACATACAACTGGCTGGCTATACGATGTACCGGCAGGATAGAACAGTGGCGTCTGGTAAGACAAGGGGCGTTGGTCTATGTATTTTTGTAAACAACAGCTAGTGCACAATATCTAAGGGAATCTCAAGCTATTGCTCGCCTGAGGTAGAGTTTCTCATGATAAGCTGCAGACCACATTACCTACCAAGAGAGTTTCCATCTATATTCTTTGTAGCTGTTTACATACCACCAAAGTAAGAGGCTGGCACTAAGATAGCAATTGAATGATCTATATTCCGCCATAAGAAAACAAGACAAGGCAGAGGCAGTGCTACTAGTAACCAGGGACTTTAATGCAGGGAAACTTAAATCAGTTTTGTCAAATTTCTATCAGCATGTTAAATGTGCAACCAGAGGGAATAGAACTCTGGTCCACCTATACCCCACACACAGAGATGCATACATACATTTGCCAAATCTGACCATAATTCCATCCTCCTGGTTCCTGCTTACAAGCAAAAATTAAAGCAGGAAGCAACAGTGACCAGATCAATAACAAAGTGGTCAGATGAAGCAGATGCTAAGCTACAGGACTGTTTTGCTAGCACAGACTGGAATATATTCCGGGATTCCTCCAATGGCATTGAGGAGTACACCACATCTGTCATTGGCTTCATCAATAAGTGCATCAATGATGTCGTCCCCACAGTGACCGTACATACATACCCCAACCAGAAGCCATGGATTACAGGCAGCATCCGCCCTGTGCTAAAGGCTAGAGCTGCCGCTTTCAAGGAGCAGGACTCTAACCCGGAAGCTTATAACAAATCCCGCTATGCCCTCCGACGAACCATCAAACAGGCAAAGCATCAATACAGGACTAAGATCGAGTCGTACTACACCAGCTCTGACGCTCGTCGGATGTGGCAGGGCCTGCAAACCATTACAGACCACAAAGGGAAGCACAGCCGAGAGCTGCCCAGTGACAGGAGCCTACCGGACGAGCTAAACTACTTCTATGTTCGCTTCGAGGCAAATAACACTGAAACAGGCATGAGAGCACCAGTCGTCCCCAGGTGGTAAGGGTTGGTAACAACACATCCACCACGCTGATCCTCAACACAGGGGCCCCTCAGGGGTGCGTGCTCAGCCCCTCCTGTACTCTGTGTTCACTCATGACTGCACGGCCAGGCACAACTCCAACACCATCATTAAATTTGCCGATGACACAACAGTGGTAGGCCTGATCACCGACAACAACGAGACAGCCTATAGGGAGGAAGTCAGAGACCTGGCCGTGTGGTGCCAGGACAACAACCTCTCCCTCAACATGATCAATACAAAGAAGATGATTGTGGACTACAGGAAAAAGAGGATTGAGCATGCCCCCATTCTCATCGACGGGGCTGCAGTAGAGCAGGTTGAGAGTTTCAAGTTCCTTGGTGTCCACATGACCAACAAACTAACAAGCGGGCACAACCAAACCTATTCCCCCTCACAAGACTAAAAAGATTTGGCATGGGTCCTCAGATCCTCAAAAGGTTCTACACCTGCGCCATCGAGAGCATCCTGACTGGTTGCATCACTGCCTGGTATGGCAACTGCTCTGCCTCCGACTGCAAGGCACTACAGAGGGTAGTGCGAACGGCACGGTACATCACTGGGGCCAAGCTTCCTGCCATCCAGGACCTCTATACCAGGCAGTGTCAGAGGATTTGATTTTGATTTGATTTGATTTGATTTGAAATTGTCAAAGGCTCCAGCCACCCTAGTCATAGACTGTCCACCCTGCTACCACACGGCAAGCGGTACCGGAGCGCCAAGTCTAGGTCCAAGATGCTTCTAAACAGCTTCCACCCCCAAGCCATAAGACTCCTGAACATCTAGTCAAATGGCTACCCAGACTACTCGCATTGCCCCCCACCCACCTCCACACCACTGCCACTCTATGCATAGTCACTTTAATTAACTCTACCTGCATGTACATACTACTTCAACTAACCGGTGCCACCACACATTGACTCTGTACCGGCACCCCCCTGTATATATTGTTATTTTTTTACTGCTGCTTTTTAATCACTTGTTACTTTTATCTCTTATTCTGATCTGAAACTGCACTGTCGGTTAGGGGCTCGTAAGTAAGCATTTCACTGTAAGGTCTACACCTGTTAAATAAAAGAAGATTTTGATTTGTCATCATGGGGTTTGGTTTTCCCCTAAACAACCACAGTCAACAACAAATTAAACAGAATTATGGTGAGTTTCTCCTTCTCATTTCTCATTATTCCAAGGCTTTATGCAAATGTTGGTTGTTTACTCTCAAGTGCAGGTGGAAGTCATTCTCTTTATATTTAATTGTATATGGTACATGTCCATGTACCTCAATTTATTGCTTTGATTCACCTCCCCATTTAATTCAGCTCGCGGTTGATTCCATTTTTTTTTAAATCAAGTCCTTTTTTATTGCATTTAGCATCCATTTATTTTTCCAATATGGAGACATTTGCCTCAATGAATACTAATTCTGCCATCCTCAACTCATTATAGGTTGGACACTTTTCCTCCATCTGTTTTTAATGTTCTCTGATTCCTTGAAAGTTCTAATAATTTATCCTGTGCTCATTGATCTGGCTGTGGCATGGAATACAAACAGCCCAGTGTTGGCTCTTGACCAGAGAGATGGGCCAGGGCTTCAGTAGCAGTCTCCTTGGCTGGGGTCATAATGTGTTAGATTCCTGTCACCTCTTAACCTGGTATGTCCTCCTGCCAATCAAGAGGTGAATTACCTGTTGGTTTTCTGATCTGGAGGACATCCAAGTCTATGTGGTTGTCTAATGTAAATAACAATGGTCCGCCTGGAAGCAATGGAGCCATTTGGCCAGACTTTACTCAAAATAATAATGTTAGGAAATACCTGATGGCTTGACTATGTTTTTATCCATGTTGTGGTTACCGAGCTCCAGACAAAAGTGACCATTTAACAAAATTGCCGCAATGAGAAGGTACTGTAAGGTAACAATGAATAACTTGGGTCTTAGGATGAACCACATTGACTGAGGCATTCAATCATTCCAAAATAAGCAAAGTTCCAGAGTACAAAAGAACCATACAGTAAGCAATACATATCAGAGCACATGCTGTATGGATTCTGTACAATGAGAGAACAGTGAGAGGCCATAACCATGAATCCTCTGCAGTAACACTGCTGAATGTTCTCCAGTGAGAGACTTGTGGCCTGAGGTCACTAAATCTACTCTGTTCCACTTTGAGGATTTTTGGGGCCAAACTGACGAGTCCGTCTTGTCCTTTTTGACAGTGTCCGTGTCCCATAGTCCTTGGCCCTGCCTGTGTGCTGGGTGGAGAGGTGGAGCAGTGTCATACTGCTACGCAGTAGAGGTAAATTGGATGTGTCACACAGCTCTCTGGGCTCCAGATGGTGGAGTGATGCCCCTGGGACTGGCCTCTCCTCCTCACACCCTCCACTGAGATCTGAATTATAGGTGGAAAATACTGTCTGCCACATATTGTTTCCCAGCACAGTCACCATATGTTCCTGTCGTCCCTGTTACAAGGCACTCAACACCATCCCGACCCCCTTAGACACTCTCTCACGTAAATGCAATAGCACACTAACACTGACGAACAAATACTCACACGGCTTTGTTTTGAAAAAAGTCAATGGTTTTCTTTCGAATATTTGTCAGCAAGGCTGTTCACTTGGAAATGGAAATCCAAAACAAAAGTTAGCACGACTCTTTGTGCAGGCCTAATGATACATTCATTTGGACTGCAACACAGGGGATTGCACTTCCCCGAAGAACACTTTCCTTTCAGTTTTGAAACTGCAGTTAAAGTGCAGTAACTGCAGTCGACTGTGGTATTTTGGACTGCAGTCGTTTTTCAGAAGGGTGAAACACTGATGATCTTGATGTATAATGAAAAGTAAGGCTTAGCTTTGCAAAATACAGTATTGCAGCAACACCTCTCGTCAATCCCCTGCTATTTTATTACTTATTACTATCCCTATTAAGCTGTACTGCAGCAGACTTTAACAACACCTTGATTGACAGAGGGAAAGGTTTACGTGAAGTTTGATCTCAGGGTTGGCTCCTGTCTTGCTCTCTGGTCTCTGCTGTTGTGAGTTTCCTGTGAGTAGGTGGAAAGGTGGCTGTGTTTTAAATGTCAGCGCCCCAGTCATAACTCTCTGGCCAGGCCTGAGTAAGCTGCCTGCTCTTTTTATTTGCAGATCTACTGCCTGGGGCCTAGCTGGGCCATGCAGGCTATGATTTAGATGATATTTGTGCTCTTAGCTAATTGATTTAGGCTGGGCCTCTTTCCCTATTGTCAGGCTGTCGGGTCCTCTGCCTGGCCCTGTAAAACTGCATTAGCATTATAACTGATAGATTGGCAACACCGTCCACACTCCTCTCTGTGCACTCCGATCCAGCAGCAGCCCATCTCTATAGCCGGGCCCAGTCGCCACTGCCCGGCAAGAGAGTAAATGGACTTTGGCGGGAATCTGATTAGGCAGTAGTTTACTTGGTTAGAGATAGAGGATAAGGAGCAGCAGAGAGAGCCCATTAAACAATGCTGATCCTTAGATAACCCTTATCCAATTAGAGCTACAGAACACAGTCCATTTATCCATTACACTGGTGGTGGCGTCATGAAAAATGCAATATGCATGTTTTAACCAGGGTTTATACTCCTAATATTTACTCTCTGACATTGTATCAAGTTGGATAACAATAATATGTAGATACATTTTTGTTCTCTAGTTTTTCATAGGGTTTATCATCTTTATGTAGCCTATTAATGGACTCACCATACAGATTACTGATCTGTTTTTATTTACCATGTACAAATAAAAGCTGGCTTACCAGAGCTATAAGCTAGCTCGCTCACCAACAGCTCTCCTTCACCCCTGAAATGTTCAGCATGCATAAAACATGCTGCTCTGAAGAGGTGCCTGGCGGTTGGCAACAGCTGTAGTGCCCCTGCAGTTCAAGGTGACATAGTCTTTGGTTATGTACTTTAACAGAGTAACGGTCCTCTGGGGAGCCATTTGAGGAAGCACTTAAGCCGACCGGATGATACTTGGAATGATTAGTGGGTTTTTATTCTAATTGTATTTTTTTGTTGCAACGCTTATCAGCAGCTTGAGTCATCTCTTTAAAAAGTTATTTACCATTTTAATGCAACAAGGATGATATTCTCAGTGCCAAATCACTGCAATAACCTCATAGATAGATAGCATAGTACTTTATTTCTTATGTATTTGTTGCCTGCGAGGACTTTGAATAGTTGGGATGTAGCTCTTCTCTCTGTAGCTAGGTCTAACCCGTGTTTACTTACCCAGTAAGAAGAAAAGGGGGGACTGCTGAGGGGCCCCATTGTTGAGGGTCAGCATGGCAGATGTTGTTGCCTACTCTTACTACCTGGGGGCGGCCTGTCAGGAAGTCCAGGATCCAGTTGCAGAGGGAGGTGTTTAGTGCCAGGGTCCTTAGCTTAGCTTTCCATCTTTTCTTCATGCAAATGATGGGAATTTAGTCCTGGTCTCAAGAAAGCAGTATATCCTTTGAATCGGACTCGTTAAAGAAAAAATCTTCATCCAGTTCGAGGTGAGTAAATCGCTGTTCTGATGTCCAGAAGCTCTTTTCGGTCATAAGAGACAGTAGCAGCAACATCATGGACACTGTGGCCCCATATCATCGGATGGGGCCACAGTGTCTCCTGACCCCTCCTGTCTCAGCCTCCAGTATTTATGCTGCAGTAGTTTATGTGTCGGGGGGCTAGGGTTAGTTTGTTGAATCTGGAGTCCTTTTCCTGTCTTATCTTCTCCTGTCTTCTCTCTTTCTCTCTTTCTTTCTCTCTCTCGGAGGACCTGAGCCCTAGGACTATGCCTCAGGACTACCTGGCCTGATGACTCCTTGCTGTCCCCCGTCCACCTGGCCGTGCTGCTACTCCAGTTTCAACTGTTCTGGCTACGGCTATGGAACCCTGACCTGTTCACCGGATGTGCTACCTGTCCCACACCTGCTGTTTTCAACTCTCTAGAGAGAGCAAGAGCAGTAGAGATACTCTGAATGATCAGCTATGAAAAGCCAACTGACATTTACTCCTGAGGTGCTGACCTGTTGCATCCTCGACAACCACTGTGATTATTATTAATTGACCATGCTGGTCATCTATGAACATTTGAACATCTTGGCCATGTTCTGTTATAATCTCCACCCGGCACAGCCAGAAGAGGACAGGCCACCCCTCATAGCCTGGTTCCTCTCTAGGTTTCTTCCTAGGTTTTGGCCTTTCTAGGGAGTTTTTCCTAGCCACTGTGCTTCTACACCTGCCTTGCTTGCTGTTTGGGGTTTTAGACTGAGTTTCTGTACAGCACTTTGAGATATCAGCTGATGTAAGAAGGGCTATATAAATTAATTTGATTTGATGTACAAAACGAGTTACAAACAATGCAGAAAAAACAAACAAAATAGCACAGTTGGTTAGGAGCCCGTAAAATGGCAGCCATTCCCTCTGGCACCATTAGGTATCAGGTGAAGTGGATCCTGGTTCAGAAGGTCGGGTACAGTGCCGTTACAGCTGGCTCTATATCTGTCACTGTTGGCCAAGTGATCTGGGTGTTTTCCTGAGACATGCTGAAAGCCTGAAGATAATGGGTTGGTTGAGCTTCTCTATGACCACTGCTCTCTCACAAGCCTCTCTCATCCAGCTCTGGAGAGCTCATCACAAACACAGGGCCCTCCAAGGGACTGAATGATTGGCTATGAAAAGCCAACTGACATTTACTCCTGAGGTGCTGACCTGTTGCACCCTCGACAACCACTGTTTGAGTTTATTTTATTTTTACAGGGACAGTGCACATTAATCAACGTTTCAGTAAAAGTGACGGTTTTAGCCAGCCGGCTAATTTTCATTCGCAGTCCCTGGGAAGGTTATTAAAAACAATTACAATATAGACAATAGCAACATAGGACAAGTAAGACATAGCATTCAGACAGAGCAACATAGGACAAGCAAGACGTAGCATACAGACAGAGCAACATAGAACAAAAAGCAACAAGACAAAATTCATAAAAGCCTAGGTTCTGGCCTTTCTAGGGAGTTTTTCCTAGCCACTGTGCTTCTACACCTGCATTGCTTGCTGTTTGGGGTTTTAGGCTGGGTTTCTGTACAGCACTCTGAGATATCAGCTGATGTAAGAAGGGCTTTATAAATACATTTGATTTGATTTGACCCTGAGTGGATTTTGAGTGAGATACTTTGTGCTTTTGAGTATAAGGGGACATTGTGATACTCCCTGGAATATAGTTGCAATTGTTACTGAGTGGACTATTCTGGCTAAATAAATACAAAAACATACAGGGTACAAGAGGTAAGTTGTCGTTGCATGGACAAGCAGCAGGTCATCTAGAGTTCCACACTCCACAGAGGGACAGTTAGTGTTAGAATGCAGTCAAAGTAGAACTAACACTCTCATGAGTCTACTATGTCAGGGCATGTCAGATCTCAGGAACAAAGACTGGTTCTGTATTTACAGGGGTAGGTGAAAGACATTCTCATGGTAGAAAAGGTGTCTGAAATCCTGACAGTTCTGGGTCGTGTTAAACTATATTTCAAAATAATTTGAAGTCCCTAGCACAAGATATACAACAGAGGCTAAGGCAGTTAACCCACTGTTCCCCGGGCACCGAAGACGTAGATTTAAGGCAGCCCCCCGCACCTCTCTGATTCAGAGGAGTTGGGTTAAATGTGGAAGACACATTTCAGTTGAATGCATTCAGTTATACAACTGACTAGGTATCCCCCTTTCCCTTTCTCTTACAACCTGCATTGCTGTATTCACATATAATCACATTTACTGAGAGAAACCTTAACTCGTTCAAGGTCAGGTTTCTTGCAGAGTAACATGACAGCAAGACAGGCTGTGTCCGTTCTGCCAATATGAGAGGCTGCATGCCTTCTCTCTAAATCTTGCTAGTTCATTTCCATCAATCTTATTGCCTGGTGATGTACAGCCCTAATGAAGCCAGACAGCAATGCCTGGTGGTCCTCCCGTACTGAGAGTGAGAGATTGAGAGCCTCTCTGTAAATGAGCTGCCATCTCTATCACCAGGCTGATGCACAGTGCAGGCAGCAGCACCACGCCAAGCCTGGGATACAGCAGGGGCGTGTGCTCCTTGTGCCGTGTGTCCTGGATGCCGCTGCGTGCTCTCTCTTGGTCTCTCCCTGGGAGATGTATTCTCACTGTTCCCCCAAAGAAAAGTGGATATTGCTCTTCCTTGTTGTTAGGAATGGGGCTGCTCTAGAATTTGCAGTCATCGGGACAGGCCACAGTAATTAAGACTGAAGTTTGAGGAATAGCCTTTGTGATCCACAGTCAGACCTCGAAACACCTCCGGTGATGAGAAATCATATCTTTCCCCACGGGTGTTTAACTTTGTGTGATGGAACAGATTTTTTGTCTGAATGATGGTCTTTAATCCTTTAGATGTGGCAGATCCTGTTGATGAAAGTGGTCCATGGTAGACAAATGGCAATCAATACAGTATCCCGGGGGTTGCACTGTAGACTCAATGTGCCAAATGGATGAACAGGGCAGTTTTTCCATGTTATCAATTCCACTTACTGAGACTGAGCCAGGCCATTAGCTGTTAATCAAGAACGATGCTGGCACCTACTTCAAAAACAGCATTTTAATTACTACACACAAATGAAGGGATTTTGTGGTACCAAAAAGAGTAGGCCAGCACTAACTGTGTTTTCAACCATCTCTTATAGGCTGGTGGTGAGGAAAAGACCTAAGCAGGAATCGCAGACCCTCAATAACCATTTTTTTTTAAAGCAAGCAGTGCTGGGCTTTGTCGTAAAAAAAATAATAAAGACTGTAAATGCTGTGGTTGTGATTTGCTCGGCCTGTCCAGGCCGGAATGAGGAGACGAGTGTTTGTGTTTTAATTAACTTCTCTCTCCTCTGGTACACACAGAGGACAGAAGTCCAGTATAAATCACCAGCGACAACACCAATCTGCCACTTTATTAGAGCACACTACGCACACCCTTTGACAAACTACACGTCAGCTCCTCAATCATAAAGAAAGACAATCAGGTTTTTTTGTCTGCACTTTGACGGTGACACAAGATGTTTTTCTATTTTCTGCTGGCTCGAATTGCCTACAAATGATGTGCTGATCTGGAGATCTGCTCTTGTTGGGAAAGAGATGAGAGCTTTATGTTAAACACCACAGGAAAAATAATACATGAACAGCATATAAACCAACACAGTCATACATATAAACTCAGCAAAAAAACAAATGTCCTCTCACTGTAAACTGCGTTTATTTTCACAAACTTAACATGTGTAAATATT
Organism: Oncorhynchus masou masou; assembly: GCF_036934945.1. Lineage (NCBI taxonomy): Eukaryota > Metazoa > Chordata > Actinopteri > Salmoniformes > Salmonidae > Oncorhynchus > Oncorhynchus masou. Next base: position 35,945,627 of record NC_088213.1, read on the forward strand.
TGTATGAACATAACAAGATTCAACAACTGAGACATAAATTGAACAAGTTCCACAGACATGTGACTAACAGAAATTGAATAATATGTCCATGAACAAAGGGGGGGTCAAAATCAAAAGTAACAGTCAGTGTCTGGTGTGCCCACCAGCTGCATTAGGTACTGCAGTGCATCTCCTCCTCATGGACTGCACCAGATTTGCCAGTTCTTGCTGTGAGATGTTACCCCACTTTTCCACCAAGGCACCTACAAGTTCCGGGACATTTCTGGGGGGAATGGCCCTAGCCCTCACCTTCTGATCCAACAGGTCCCGGACGTGAGATCCGGGCTCTTCGCTGGCCATGGCAGAACACTGATGCACAGAACGAGCAATATGGCTGGTGGCATTGTCATGCTGGAGGGTCCTGTCAGGGTGAACCTGCAGGAAGGGTACCACATGAGGGAGGAGGATGTCTTCCCTGTATCGCACAACGTTGAGATTGCCTGCAATGACAACAAGCTCAGTCCGATGATGCTGTGACACACCGCCCCAGACCATGACAGACCCTCCACCTCCAAATCGATCCTGCTCCAGAGGACAGGCCTCAGTGTAACGCTCATTCCTTCGATGATAAACGCGAATCCGACCATCACCCCTGGTGGGACAAAACTGTGACTCGTCAGTGAAGAGCACTTTTTGCCAGTCCTGTCTTGTCCAGCAACGGTGGGTTTGTGCCCATAGGTGACGTTGTTGCCGGTGATGTTTGGTGAGGACATGCCTTACAATAGGCCTACAAGCCCTCAGTCCAGCCTCTCTCAGCCTATTGCGGACAGTCGGTGCACTGATGGAGGGATTGTGCGTTCCTGGTGTAACTCGGGCAGTTGTTGTTGCCATCCTGTGCCTGTCCCGCAGGTGTGATGTTCGGATGTACTGATCCTGTGCAGGTGTTGTTACACGTGGTCTGCCACTGCAAGGACAATCAGCTGTCCGTCCTGTCTTCCTGTAGTGCCGTCTTAGGCGTCTCACAGTACGGACATTGCAATTTATTTCCCTGGCCACATCTGCAGTCCTCATGCCTCCTTGCAGCATGCCTAAGGCACATTCACGCAGATGTGCAGGGACCCTGGGCATCTTTCTTTTGGTGTTTTTCAGTCAGTAGAAAGGCCTCTTTAGTGTCCTAAGTTTTCATAACTGTGACCTTAATTGCCTACCGTCTGTAAGCTTTTAGTGTCTTAACGGCCGTTCCACAGGTGCATGTTCATGCATTGTTTATGGTTCATTGAACAAGCATGGGAAACCGTGTTTAAACCCTTTACAATGAAGATCTGTGAAGTTATTTGTATTTTTATAAATTATCTTTGAAAGACAGGGTCCTGAAAAAGGGATGTTTCTTTTTTTGCTGAGTTTATTCTAACAATGAATTGTTCAGTGGTTTCATGGTGGTCACATGCAATTACGGTGTGCTCAAGAGAGGGAAATATATTACTATCATAAAAGCTGTCTTTTAGTATAGGCTGGGTGGTGGTATACTCAGTGTATAACAATTGCCTTTTCTATAAAAGAGGATAAGGTCAGGACCATAATTTAGTTTTTGTGGTTAATAATACTTGGCATTATCCTCTCGGTTGATGGTACTGTTATTGGGGTCTGGGCCAATCCTTAGAATGTCACGAGGAGTGACTTTAGCTCCGTTCTCACTCATATAAAGTGATAAATGTGACGACCTTAAATACCACCAAAAGAGTACTTATTTTTGTAACCTTTTCCGACATCAATGATGCCTTGCAGTACTGTATATTGTGTCATAATATCAGGGTTCAGGTGGACCTAAAAACTGTATTGTTCGGGGATCTGAAAACCCACGATCAGTCAATGGAAAATATCATTATACTCTTGGGTAATGTATTTATTTTTAGGGCAATATCGGTAATGTTACAAATAGGGAGGTTCAAGACCCTCGTAAGAAATTACAGTAAAACAGAGGGATGTATTGAGAAAATAGCAAATGGCATTATACTAGGAAAGGTGGGTTAATCTGTGGACATCGTTGGATTGGATTTAAAATGAGAATGAATGGTGGATTGGCCACTGTAGGTGAAAATCCATCACTTGCAGAAAGAGGAAATTAGGAATATATGTATAATTTTTTATTACATGTACAAGTGAGTGAAAATAGCTGTAAGTAGCAGCAGAAGTTTTGCTGTTCATTAGTTTACTCCAATCAGGGAAGGGTGGTAGGGTTGGGCAAATACAGAAAATAAGGGGGATTAGAAATTATGCAAACTATTAAATTGATAAAACCACAAATCTACCTGCAATATTAAATCTGAGATTCTCTTGAAATGCATCAATATTATTTTGTGAATAGAGATGAAACTAAAGGAAAATACAAACCCTTACTTCAACTGACCGATAAGCCAATGTATAATTCTGAGACCTACTCAAAATGAATTATTATTTAGCCCGTTCATCTTTTTCTCTCACACACACACACACAGCTTTTCTATGGGAATTTTCTGGACTTTTTGGGGAATAAAAATGAATTCCCATTCAAAATCCTATTTTCCCTAAACCTAACCTTTAAGTCTAAAATATAATTTTAACAAATTCTTGTTTTCCTACCTTTTCAGGACATTCTGGTGATTTGTCATGACATTCTGGTCCTAATAATGTAGGAAAACATGTACACATGACCAGCCCCATTCCCTGCCCAAAGCCACAAAAATAAATGACCTGTGCACAGGGCTGGAACCCTGGCTTTTGCAGAGCCTCATGAGTGACCTGCCAGATGGGTCGTGGAGTTCAAGCAACCTTTGCATACCTTCTGTTGTCCCTACTTGGTGTTCTGTGGTATAAGAATTGGGGCCTTATGTGGCTTTTGGATCCACAGACTTACCCACAGGTTACCTAATGTCAACACAATCAAAAGTCTTACCATGATTGGGTTAATGCACAGGTATGAAGTGTTAGTTAAAAAGGTTAACAGAGAGATGTTAATCACAAAAGTGTAATGGCCAATTCAAAAATGGCTATTCCGATCAATAGGAAAGCAGCAATCGAGTTGTAGGTAATGAAATGTAGGAATGGGACCAAGTGTATTCATGCTAATTCTCATCCCCTGCCAGCCACATCCACTCCAGTCCCATTTAGTCCCTCTCCAAATTAATCAAGAGCAATTCAATCTGCTCAGTGATTCAGGGAGTGTGACTTTGGGACGCGATATAACATATTTACGATAGGGTTGATTTGTCTCTATGGATGGAAGCAACTTTGTAAATACATTACACACAAAGTCACTAATGAACATACAGTGGTAGCGTTTCAAACACTTAAGAGACAAACACTTGTCCACTTATCCTCGCTTTATGCCCTTGGGGGAATCCCCGTCGCCATCTAGGTGAGCGGTACAAATGATTAGCCAAGCAAGGGAAGTTTGCAACGTAAGTACTTGTTTGAAGTCGACTTTGCAAGTGTACAATTATGTTCAATCCGGGACCTGAAACTCCCCATAATTAAATTTGTGACGATTGTTCATCCGCTAAGAAAAGTCAGCCAAAACTTAAAAACAACACCAACGGAGAAGTCAACAAGGTAAGTTAAAACGAATGTAAAAAGTTGAATTGTGCTACTAATGCACATGACGGCACAAACACGTCCCGTAAAAGTAATGATGTTTTTGTTTGGTTATCTTTTGGAAATGGTAGAAATAGAACATTTTCCTTCTTTAGAAGTTCCGGCTAGTTAGCTAATTAATTCGCTAGCTATCATACAGTAGGCGTGCGTATATTAATATTTATATAGTTAACATAAGTAGACATGCAATCATAATTGACTGTAGCGCATATAAAGCATACACATGCTTCTGGTGGCTGAAAACACAATAATCGCGGGATGAACGAGTGATGAATTTCCGGGCAAGTGCGGTCCATTGAAAAATCATTCCTTTCTCCCTTGCGCCTTTTTAAAATTATTTTAATTTTTAATTTATTTTATTTAGGAATTATTTGTTTATTCATAATACAAAAATGTACTTACATTGCTACATCAAACATGTCTAACAAAACAAAACACAGGTATTAACAAGAAAATACTCAAACATACAAAAAAATCAATAAAATAATACAAAAAATAAACAATTTTATTTTATAAACAAATAATTGTATTCACTCTGAAAAAATCTTATTATAATGATTCAGGAAGATGTTATTCTTTTCATTTATTCACTAGGGCTAATGTTTTAATAAGATAGTTGAATTCAATCAGAAAAATGTGTAATTTTGGTATAGAATTTTGGAATTTCTGTTTGTGTATCAAGTATTTGCCCTGCAAGCCTATACTCATCAGATGTCATGATACATCGTCAGAAGTGTCCACTTAATTTGAGGGATGAGGGGCTAGGGTGTGTCTTTTAAGTGTTTGGACCACTACCAGTATGTCAGCACAAGCCAGTATGTCAGCACACTCGCACACAACCGAAGCCTATGATTCTCAATGACCATGGGTGACAAGTGACGCAGCACCAGTTCAGAGCAGACGTGGGAGGTGCTACAGTGACAGATGTTTTTAATAATGCTTGCATGCATTCAAGCCACTATTTATGTGAATGATGCAACTGCAGTGTTGCCATAACCCCAATCACACAGCCATCCCTCACTGGCAGACACGAGGTTGTAGCTATTTCTAAAAATACAATCTCCCTAAATCCCAATCTGCATCTGAAGATGAAGATGGATCATGGTGTCAATGAGCACTGACTCCAGACAGAAGAGGAGCCACAACAGGCTGGGGATAGTGGCATGTGGAGAACAACAATTCAGACAGCCTCTCCTCGGGGTCACCTCCATCCACTCCTGCCTCTCTGGAGAGAAAAAGAGGACTTGTCATCACCCCCTTAAGCTGCTAATGACTAAAGCAGTGTGGAATGCCTTAGTTTTGTAGGCTTCCTGTGCATGTGATTTGGCAGGTATTTGGCAGAGAGCCTGCTCCTTCTCGAGTGATGGCAATTTGCCTTTCCTATTACAGCATCTTGAAAAATACAATTGGTAAATTTGAGGTTTATGGAATATAACGTTGGTGTCTACTACCATCTGGTGGCCAATATACTCTAGTTTGGTAGAGGCAAAATGAATGCTGACGTACACTGTGTGTACAAAACATTAAGAACACTTGAATCCAGCTATGATTCCTTATTGATGTCACTTATTAAATCCACTTCAATCATTGTAGATGAAGGGGAGGAGACAGGTTAAAGGAGGATTTTTAAGCCTTGAGACAATTGAGACATGGATTGTTTATATGTGCCATTCAGAGGGTGAATGGGCAAGACAAAATATTTAAGTGTCTTTGAACGGGGTATGGTAATGGGTGCCAGGAGCAACTCAATATTCGGAAGGTGTTCCTAATGTTTTGTTCACTCAGTGTAATTTCTGCTGAAAAGTGGAAAGCCCATCTCGCCTATATAATTTCAACAACTTTCAATGATTTTCTGAATTTAAATAATAAATGTATTACATGACATAAACCAAAATCAGAGTTGGGTTATGTAGAAATCACCTTGGTCTAAATGTAACAGATCTCAGGGGTTTAGTCTGCTCATGACTGTTGCTTGTGTCTTGCACTGCAGTGCTCATGTACTGACACTTTCTGCCTGGGTTGTTGTTTGGGGTTTGAAGAAGGGCCACGGGGAAGTTTCTTTCTCTTGAGCTGCAGGGCAGGCCTTGTGACGGTGTGATTGGAGCTGACAGCACTGCATTCTCCTCGTCCAGTCAGCTGCACTCACTCATCTCTCTGTAACAGGCTTACTCCTCAGGGGTTGCCTTGATTGTTTACTTTTAACGTTTGGCATGCTCAATGAATCCCATTCTGGTTGTCCAGTTGAATTTGAGGCCTTTCTCATCTTCCTCTCCTCTGACTGGACCCCCCTCTGTTCAGCCTCATCTCCCCACACAGCTGCCATTCTTAGATGAACTGAGAGGGGCTCGCTGCATCGTGATAGTTCCAAAGATTCCATCCATTAGAAGGAAAAAAAATGTAGTAATTTAGCAGACGCTCTTATCCATAGTAACTTACAGCATCAATTAGGGTTAAGTGCCTTGCTCAAGGGCACATTGAATGATTTGTCACCTAGTTGACTTGGGGTATCCAACCAGCAACCTTTCAGTTACTGGCCAAATGCTCTTAACCGCTGGGCTACCTGCCGCCCCATCCAAATCTTCAGTAGACAATTCACATATCATATAACTTGTGAACTTGCACCTGTCACAAGCATATTTACTATTATATTGACTGTAAGACCTAATTAGCTGATGATCAGACTACCATCACCCAATGATTAAGTCCTGGTTCATCATTCTTTCACTGTCCATTTAAGTGAGGAGTTGGTGTGACTAAATGGAGAATTACAATGCAGAGAGTGCTGTGTAATGATCATCATCACATCATGATGCTTTGTTAAGTTGAGAAGCTACTGTTTGAGTTCAGTTTTTTTGTTAAAAAAACATTTAACTAAAAAAAGAGTAGTACACTGACATCTTCTGGTGCAAGGGCATAGCTACAATAATGTAGGACAGACATCTGTAGTGTGTTCTCAACAAGTCAGTCTTCAACAAAAATGATGGCTAAATGTGAATTAAAGACCCCCTAAAAAGTCAGACTGCTCTCTCATCAGCAAGCCAATCCAATTAGATTAGTTTTCCATGGGTTTGCCGTGTCATCAATTAAATTATAAATATGGTTTTATTGGCATAAACTTCCGCCTGGAAAAGAACGATCTTTGGCCAGCTACACGTTTATAATTTTAGTAACAATATGCTCCAGGTAAGGACGGTTTACTTCACTCAGTCACCACAAAGAAACACTGCTGTGACAAAATGTTTCAAAGTTGTCTAAGTGATTTATATATTTCGATATTTTGGTGTTCTAACCTCCGCCCCTCAAGTGAGCACGCACTGGATGCTGGGATTCTGCAGGCTCGGGAAAACGCCATCTTTAAACCCCAGACGAAATCACAATTGAGCGCCGGGGATCAATGACACACTGTGCTTGCGTTGTGTTACAATTTTGCGGGCATTATTATGATCAGTTTGTTGACCGGCGAAACAAATACGCAACTAATTGAAAGAACTGTGAATACTCAACCAAGTCACATTGTATGGTCTTGAAATTGTACTATCAGAAGGCTAACATCAACAACAATACTGGCTAAACGGAAAGACAACGGACGAGTAAACACGGCGTTGTTATTGAGCTAGCGAACCTGTGTTGAAGGCGCTTTGACATTACTTTGTTTTAAAAGGCTTGATTTGGGACTCGACTGTGTGGCAGCAGTTTTAGTCCCGACTTCACTCCTCCCCAGCGGCCCAGCCGGAGATGCGTGGAAGATGTCGGTTTCGGGGCTGAAGGCCGAACTGAAGTTTCTGGAGTCCATTTTTGATCCAAACCACGAACGATTCAGAATTATTGACTGGAAACCGGATGAGCTAAACTGTCAGTTTAATGTGACTGGAGAAAAACTGTTGATTATACATTGCAACCTTACGGTAAGCAGGGAAACGAGGCGACATGTCTAACGCGGTAACTAGTTACAGTAGGTCAGCTCAGAACACGCAGTTATTTTGCCTGGCGGTGCCGGACAAGCGAACGGACAGATGGTTAAAGAAACACTCAGCAAATTGTGGCCAGTCGAACGTTAGCCAGCTATCTATAGCCATGCAATGTTTTTGTTTGACTTGTTTCTACTTCCAGTGGGAGTCTAAATATTTGCATGTTAGCAAGCTAGCTAACGGTAGCTGACTTGTTTCTAGTATAGTGACTTAGTATGAGTAAAAATACTTGCATATTACTATTGTAGGCTACGTACTTAACGTTCGCTAGCTAAAATACTGAAATACAAGCAAGCCTGTTGATTTCAGCCTAAGTTATCCTGAAACTGGCATGACATTATGCTAGGGCCTAGGCTAGGCACGCTTTCTGCGTCACTGATGAACATTGTTAACGTTAGCTATCTACACTTCAGTATTTTCTAACGTTAGTTGATTGTCAAACAAGTTAACTAGCTAGCTAACGTAGTGGTTGTTATATTTTCATGCTTCATGGTCATGATCAACACAGTAAGTACTAAGTTAGCTATACTAATGACGTCAGTAAATAATTGCTAGCTAGCATGATTCAAAAGCATCACTTGTCAAATAAACAGCTTCTGGTCTTGTGAACAGACGGTGATCTGCTAGCTGTAACGTTAAGCTATTGGTTTGTATTTTCCAATTTGCTACGTTCGTTTGACCAGCATACTGATTGAATTCAGTGCTCTTAACGTTACTTGGCTTGTTAACATTCTATAAGGAATGTGAAATGGCCACCTTCACACAACACATTAATTTAGCTTCGGGTAATGTAAAGTAGTAATCAGATTTGTTTCTGTTTAAAATGACTTGAGATTTCCCAGGTTTGATTGACACGTCAATGTCACACCTGTTTAATTTCAATGTTACAAACAATTATCAAATTTCTCAGTTTTATAATGCTGATTTTATTTGTTTGCTTCTCTCATCCTCATTGAAACCCATGTCTTACAGGAGTCGTACCCCTCCACACCTCCAATCTGGTTTGTGGACTCTGATGACCCGAGCCTGACACAAGTGTTGGAACGCCTGGAGGATGTCAGAAAGGGCAGCACCCTGGTAAGATCCATTTCAATCCCAGCCTTTGATCTAGTATGTGGATGATTAGGAAGATTTCCCAGTGTTTAAATAGTGAAACTGGATTACGACAATATATTTGAAGTATTTGTTTACAATTTTGTTGTTTAGCAGATGCTTGTATCCAAACTAAAACAAATATATTATACAACATGAATATTAATCGAATCAACTTCAACTGTGTTATGCGGAGCAATTAAAAATAGGTTGATTTTCAAACCATCACATCTCTTCTTATGACTAATTAACCATACCTGTTTTGGTGTTGTTGGGTAAAGCTGTCACTCAACTCCCCTATTTCATACTGCTGTTCCAACCGGTATTGGAGGTTAAAGGGAGATGAATGTCAGACCAATTCAGGGCTGTTCTCTGCCTCTTTCCTCTTGCCTTAGTTCTAGCTGTTAGACAGCGGAGGCTTTTGAAGTCACCCTCATGTCACTCAAACATCATAGAACAGCCCTCTGTCATGTTTGGTGTGAGTGTCGAGAGTGCCTCTGATGTGGAATCAGAGGATGGGTCTTTTTGACAGGCACACTGCCACAGTGACAGTTTCAGCAGGCCAAAGGGCCTTGTCATGTGAATATTTGAGTTCAAATCCTTTGTTACCTGCACTGAATACAACACCTGTTGGCCTTACTGTGAAATGCTTACTTACAAGCCCTTAACCAACAGTGCAGTTCCAGAAAGAGTTATGAAAATATTTACCAAATAAACTAAAGTAAAACAAAAAAAAATGAATAAAATAACACAATAAAATTACAATAATGAGGCTATATACAGGGGGTACCGGTACCGAGTCAATGTGCGGGGATACATGTTAGTCGAGGAAATTTGTACATGTAGGTAGGGGTGAAGTGACTATGAATAGATGATAAACCCGAGTAGCAGCAGTGTAAAAAAACAAATGGAGGGGTGGGGGTGTCAATGTAAATAATCCGGTGGCCAGTTTTATGGATTGGGGTTGTTAACTTCTCATGACTCTTAAACCTGCATGCTGGAGCGTAACCATAGCCTCAAACTAATTAGCATAACGCAGCGGACATAAATCTTCCTATTCACAAATGAAATATATTGAGACACAGCTTAGCCTTTTGTTAATCACACTGTCATCTCAGATTTTCAAAATATGCTTTACAGCCAACGCTAGACAAGCATTTGTGTAAGTTTATCATGGCATAATGCTATTGCTCGGCTCTGCTACCAGCAGGCAACATTTTCACAAAAATAAGAAAAGAAATCAAATTAAATCATTTACCTTTGAAGAACTTCGGATGTTTTCACTCAGGAGACTCCCAGTTAGATAGCAAATGTTCCTTTTTTCCAAAAATATTATTTTTGTAGGCGAAATAGCTCCGTTTGTTCTTCACGTTTGGCTGAGAAATCGACCGGAAAAATGCAGTTACTACAACGCCGAACCTTTTTCCAAATTAGCTCCATAATATCGACAGAAACATGGCAAACGTTGTTTAGAATCAATCCCCAAGGTGTTTTCACATATCTATTCGATAATATATCCGTTGTGATAATTGGTTTCTCATAAGTAGCGATTGGAAAATGGCTACTTGTGTACTTTACGCAAGATTTTCTGCGGGACCATCATGTGACCACTTGCTAAATGTGGTCCCTTACGGCTATTCTTCAACATAAATGCGTAAAAAGACGTCACAATGCTGTAGACACCTTGGGGAATACGTAGAAAACGTAAGCTAATTCGTAGCTCATTCACAGCCATATAAGGAGTCATTAGCATGAGGCGGTTTCAAAAAATGTGGCACTTCCTGATTGGATTTTTATCTGGGTTTCGCCTGTAACATCAGTTCTGTTGCACTCACAGACAATATCTTTGCAGTTTTGGAAACGTCAGTGTTTTCTCTCTCAAGCTGTGAATTATATGCATAGTCAAGCATCTTTTCATGACAAAATATCTGGTTTAAAACGGAACGTTTTTTATCCAAAACATGAAAATACTGCCCCTAGAGTCGCAACAGGTTAAAGGTGCCTTTGGGTCCTAGACTTGATGCTCTGGTACCGCTTGCAGTGCGGGAGCAGAGAAAAGTCTATGACTTGGGTGACTATAGTCTTTGACAATTTTTTTAGACTTTCCACTGACACCGCATAGTATATAGGTCCTGGATGGCAGGAAGCTTGGCCCCAGTGATGTACTGGGCCTTACGCACTACCCTCTGTATCGCCTTACGGTCAGATGCCGAGCAGTTACTATACCAGGCGGTGATGCAACCGGTCATGATTCTCCCGATGGTGCAGCTGTAGAACCTTTTGGGGATGTTGAGGATCTGTTGTCATGCCCCTTCACGACTGTCTTGGTGTGTTTGGACCATGATAGAAACTCTCGACCCGCTCCGCGACAGCCCCGCGATGTTAATGGGGTTCTGTTCGGCCGCCTTTTCCTGTGGTCCACGATCAGCTCCTTTTGTCTTGCTCAATTTGAGGGAGAGGTTGTTGTCCTGGCACCACACTGCCAGGTTTCTGACCACCTCCCTATAGGCATAGGCGGTCTTATCGTTGTCGGTGACCAGGCCTACCACTGTTGTGTCATCAGCAAACTTAATGATGGTGTTGAGGGGCCCCAGTGTTGAGGATCAGTGTAGCATACGTTTTGTTGCCTACCCTTACCACCTGGGGGTGGTCTGTCAGGAAGTCAAGGATCCAGTTGCAAAGGGAGGTGTTTAGGTCCAGGGTCCTTAGCTTAGTGATGAGCTTTGTGGGCACTATGGTGTTGAATGCTGAGCTGTAGTTAATGAGCAGCATTCTCACAGGTTTTCCATTTGTCCAGGTGGGAAAGGGCAGTGTCCAGTGCGATTGATATTGTTATCTGTGGATCTTTTGTGGTGGTATGCGAATTGGAGTGGGTCTAGGTTTTCCGGGGTGATGTGAGCGATGACCAGTCTTTCAAAGCACTCAATGGCTTACGATGTGAGTGCTACGGGGCGGTAGTCATTTAGGCAGTTTACCTTCACTTTCTTGGGCACAGGGACTATGGTGGTCTGCTTGAAACATGTAGGTATTACGGACTCGGTCAGGGAGAGGTTGAAAATGTCAGTGAAGACACTTGCCAGTTGGTCCACACATGCTTTGGGTGCATGTCCTGGTAATCCGTCTTCCCCTGCGGCTTTGTGAATGTTGACCTGTTTAAAGCTCTTGCTCACATTGGCTACCGAGGAGCGTTATCACACAGTCATCCAGAACACCTGGTGCTCTTATGCATGCTCTCATGCAGTGTTGCTTGACTCAAAGCGTGCATAAAAGGCATTTAGCTTGTCTGGGAGGCTCGCGTCACTGGGCAGCTCGCGGCTGGTTTTTCATCTGTAGTCTAATAGTTTTCATGCCCTGCCACTTCCGATGAGCATCAGAGCCAGTGTAATAGGATTCAATGTTAGTCCTGTATTGACGCTTTGCTTGTTTGATGGTTCGTCTGAGGTCTTTCGGGATTTCTTATAAGCGTCCGGATTAGTGTCCCGCTCCTTGAAAGCAGTAGTTCTATCCTTTAGCTCGATGCGGATGTTGCCTGTAATCCATGGCTTCTGGTTGGGATATGTACGTACACTCACTGTGGAGATGATGTCGTCAATGCACTTATTGATGAAGCCGAACATATTCCAGTCTCTGCTAGCAAAACAAAATTACCTTTGAAGTCACAATTTTTGTGCCAAGCAGTTTGCCAGTGTTTCCCCTATATTTATTTAGCACCGGAGACTTGGCAATTAAGCCCTTTTCTACATACCCAGAGTTGGATGAATTCATGGATACCGTTTTTTTGTATCTCTACATGCAGTTTGAAGGAAGTTGCCAACTTGTGTTAGTGCAAATGCTAGTTAGCAGTGGTTTGCGACACTACCTTCAAACTGCACATGAGTTCATCTGACTCTGGGTAAGTAGAAAAAGTGCAAGATTTGGCAATAAACCCTGTCCCTTTAAAGACCCGCTCCGATTATTAGCCTACTAAGGCATTTTTTATAACTCTCTGGGCTAGATGTGTCAATGTGCAGTTCATACATGCTTAATTTGTGAGGAATTACTGTCTTACCTCAATTAGCCTACATTTTGTGTGTTGCCGGGATGGAGGGCTAGTTTTGCGAGCACGGGGTAGCCTAATCTTTTTTACATTTTTTTTTTTTTACTAACAATAGGCTCACTATCCTTTATCGATAACCCTTTTCAGACATACTGGAATGTGGTCGCTTGAAAGCGCTATGGCTGGTTTGTCTGTCTATTAGGGTAGGCTACACCACGGATTTTTAAATGCCGACACGAAACCTTCTCTGGAGATATGAACGGGCGTTTTACTTAAAGGAATGAGGCTTCTGAAGCGGTACTAACGTCCATTACTAGACAACCAGAACTGTCCAACTATTTTGAGCTGCTGCCTGCACAGAGACCAATCTCTCCTAAAAAAAACAACATTTTATGCCGGAGGAGAATTCTGTCACTTTTTTTCAAATTTTCAGAAAAGTTACCAATTGTCGCTATTGATGTGTTACTGAAGCTGCGTTCTAATTCTGTAAAGGGTTGTGGTACGCAACATTCAGGAACCGCTTGTGGCTCGTATTCAAAAGTCCTGGAGAATCCCTTTTAAGATCAGCATTACAAGGTATATTTGTAGCAAACTGAGTGAGCAGTGGTGCAAATGAGAGCCACGAGCACACAGCCACTGCCTGCTCCTCATCTCCCAACAATGCAGTGGCACGATCCCTTCTATTTCAAATAGTGTCAACATTTTCATTCATTGGAATAGAATGTATTTTTGAAGTCATCACAAGTGACCTTTATTTGGGTATGCAAGTCAGTTAAGAACAAATTCTTATTTTACAATGACGGCCAAACCCTCACCTAACCCGTGATACAGCCTGGAATTGAACTAGGGTCTGTAGTGACGCCTCTAACACTGAGGTGCAGTGCTTCAGACCTCTGCGCCACTCAGGAGCCCTTCTCAGTAGTTCTACCCCAAAAAATCTTGGGGGGACAAGCCCCCCTCTATCTTTTGCTGCTGCTGAAAGAAATCCAAGGGGAAACGCTGAGTTCTCTGTAGGCTATATCTTGCTTATGCAGCTACATTCTTTGACTTGGCCTACTTACTCACACTGCATGCTCTGTTTGTAGCCCACCAGATCTGCATTTTATAGTACTCTTATTAAAGTTATCTGTGGTGATTAGATTTTCTCTGTTGCAACCATACATTATACAACATTTTCACCATGTATGGACCAGGCCTACATTCAGTAGAATACGCTTCTTCTATAGCAATACTGAGACGCTTGCAGAGGTACACATTTCTGCATTAAGTTACTGTTGCTAAGGTGTCTGACATTCCCTGACGCAATCTTACCTTTCATGTCGTCTCTGAGGGTGTGCTGTGGTGGAGGTACAATGCAGTGAGAAAGTATTGGCCCCCTTTCTAATGTTCTGTTTTTGCATATTTTCTTACACTGAATGTTATCAGATCTTCAACCAAAACCTAATATAAGATCAAGGGAAGTTGAGTGTACAAATAAAAACATGTAATAGTTATTCCACATCCAATGGAAAAGTTCATTTTCTCCTTACACAAAGTACCTGGTTGTTCCACCTGCAATGACTGTAACCAACAACTACAGGAAGCAGTTGATCAATCTTTCACATCAAATTTTGACCCACTCTTTCATGTAGAACTGCTTTAACTCAGACTTTCGTGGGTTTAGGTCTGAACTATGACTAGGCCATTCCAAAATGGACAATTTGTTGCTAATGGACAATTTGTCAGCAATTCTGATGTAGACTTTATTTTTCTGGTGAAAACCAGACAGTGTTCCACATTAAGAATCTCATACCAATGGTTAAGTGTGATGGTTTGGGGATACTTTGCTGCATCAGGACCTGGATGACTTGCATTCATTGAAGTGAATTTTACTGTGTATCAGCAAATTCTACTTGAGAATATCAGGCTGTCTGAGCTTAAGCTGAAGTGCTGCTGGTTCATGCAGGAAGACTGATCGAAAAAACGCAATCAAGTCTACATCAGAACGGCTGAAACTCAGTTTTGGAACGGCCTAGTCAAAGTCCAGATCTGATTTTGAGATGTTGTGGCAAGTCCTGAAACGAGCAGTTCATGCTCGAAAACACATGTGCCTAAGTTAAATCAGTTTTGCATGGAGGAGTGGGTGAAAACTGATCAACAACGACTACAGGAAGTATTTGGTTGCAGCTAAATGTGGCACAACCAGTTGAGCGTAAGGGGTAAATTACTTTTTCACAAAGAGGCATTGGGTGTTTCATAACTTTTTTAATTAAATAAATGAAACAAGTTTTATCATTTTTATTTGTTTGCTCAGGTTCCCTTTATCTAATATTGGATATTGGTTGAAGAGCTGATAGCATTTGTTGTAAAATATCCTTTTTCACGGCAATGTATCTGTGACATGTCTGTGCTGTGTTATCTAATGCTGCCTGACCTCCCTAACTCTTAACTGTCCCTTTTGGTACTGTCCCTCGGTCCCCCAGCTCCTGCAGCAGCTAAAGCGGCTCATCTGTGACCTCTGTCGGTTGTACAACCTGCCCCAGCACCCAGATGTAGAGATGCTGGACCAGCCCCTCCCTGCTGGCCCTGTAGGACAAGACCGAAAGGTAAGGACGGCTAATGACCGCTCAATGTTTTCTGGTTTTCAAATACGACTAGGCCTATATATTTTCCATTGGATGGCATTGAAGTATGGGTCTCCTGAGTGGCGCAGCGGTCTAAGGTTCAGTGCAAGAGGTGTCACTACAGTACCTGGTTCGAATCCAGGCTGTATCACATCCGGCCGTGATTGGGAGTCCGATAGGGCGGCGCACAATTGGCCCAGTGTCATCCGGATTTGGCCGGAGCAGGCCGTCAATGTAAATAAGAATTTGTTCTTATCTGACTTTCCTAGTTAAATAAAAATATTTGTAAAAAAAAACAAAATAAAACACCTAGAGGCTTTTTCATGAAGACCATCTCCTTTCACATACCTAAAGCGAGTCATGTGCCTAATCCTTTTGTTTAGTTTTATTGTCAAAGCTACCAAGGAGGTTGAAGACACTTAGCTAATGAAAGGGTTTAAAAACCTGCATGAAGAACCTAATACTGTCCTGAAACCGTCCATCAGCACAGACATTAATGATTAGTGCAGAGTCCTGGAGATGGAATCAATAGACTCCTCCTGTGGTCAGTGGGAGGGGCTAGCATATTTTACCTCAACCAATGAAGACACAACCTTAGCCTCATATAGTCTACTTGAGAAATTAGAATGACCGAAGCAGAGGATGAATGTTAAGCAGTAACAGCCTGTACAGCTGGGCTTTAAACGCAAACATTGATTCTTGGGCTGAAAGAAAGGTGACAGGAGGCGCTGTTGTGCTATGCAAGACGAGTAATGTTGTTTCTGACTACCCAGACACTCGCTTACTGGTTTTTGCACATTTCAGAACATTCCTACAAATATCTGTTTTTTTGTTACTAGACTTCAGACGGGACAGAGGCATGTTAGGAATGAGATTGAACTGTCTATGAACTCATCTTTCTCTGTTTTTTTCTTTAGCATGGGGTCACAGACGAGGTCACGTCCGAAGAGGAGGAAGAAGAGGAAATGGGAGAGGTCCTTTTCAAATAAATGTCATTCCATATAGCACTGCACATTACCATGCTGATATGAGCTATGCTGGATGTCAAGCTCGACTAGATAGTCAATACCAATCACACATATTTGCAAGTGTTAACTTGAAGTAAAATGTCTTTTAATGCTCTTATCTTGTCGTTGTGCCAGCAGGACATTGAAGACCTGGACCACTATGAGATGAAAGAGGAGGAGCCAGTGGATGGGAAGAAGTCTGAGGATGACGGCATCGAGAAGGAGAACCTGGCCATCCTGGAGAAGATCCGCAAGAACCAGAGGCAGGACCACTTGAACGTAAGTGCTCATTCGGTAAGGTGACATTTTATACGCTTTTGGGGGATGCATGGGGAATATCTGTCAGGCTTAGAACAGTTTACTGGCCCCAGCACTGTTACACTGGGGTGTCTGGTGACCTTTTTATGATATAGCCAATATGCCTGCATCTAACTAGTTTCAGGTGGTTCTGAATGCATGTGTTTTTCGATCAGTGTTTTACTGATGGAATTTCTTACCAATGCAATGCACCCAGATTATGCTGTTTAGGACTCCAATTTGTAAACAAGGACATAATCAACATGGATTGCGTAGGATAAATTACAGTCATTTGTCATTCTGATAGTAATCATATGATCTATCATTTACACAGAGCTTTCTTAATTGTTGCTTTGGAATACAGCCGTTTCCCCTAAGGTCTGTGAGCAGCTCTGAGAGACTTAGAAATGAGAGACTCTTCTTTCATCCTCCACAGTCCCTACTGCATTCAATGGCTCAGCTCTTCAAATCTATCATTATCACAGATGAGAGCGTTGCTATGGAACCTGTGAAATTCTCCCCATATACTGTAGCAAACTGTATACTGCCAGTTAGTTCTGAAGCATTTTGTCTCCATGCTGATCAATAACTGTTCATTTTTATAGGAGTTTGTAGACGTTTTATCTAAATGCAGACCTATTGGCATATTTGAACTGAGCCTGTAAACATTTGATTTAATCGTGGTGGAGTCGAGGTGAATTATCATTGAATGTGCTGCATGTTTGGGTGTCGGTGTATTACCCTGTGTGTGTTGCAGGGTGCAGTGTCTGGTTCAGTGCAGGCTTCAGACCGCCTCATGAAGGAGCTCCGGGAGATATACCGGTCCCAGAGTTACAAGATGGGTACGTACTTCACTGCAGCAGCACTAGAAAGCTCTAAGAATACGGCGCAAAAAAATAAATACAAAAATGACAGTTTGATTCAGAATGTCACTTACCAGACTATGCATTCTCTTCCAGGTATCTATTCAGTGGAGCTGGTCAATGACAGCTTGTATGAATGTCACTTACCAGACTATGCATTCTCTTCCAGGTATCTATTCAGTGGAGCTGGTCAATGACAGCTTGTATGAATGTCACTTACCAGACTATGCATTCTCTTCCAGGTATCTATTCAGTGGAGCTGGTCAATGACAGCTTGTATGAATGGCACGTCAAGCTGAGGACGTAAGTAACTGTTTACCATAGGAGTTGACAGTACTGTATAATTCTAGCATGTGATGTATTGTGATGCTTTCCATTTGCTCAACAGCGTAGATCCAGACAGTCCCCTACACAGTGACCTGCAGGTTTTAAAGGAAAAGGAGGGAATGGATTACATTCTGCTCAACTTCTCATATAAAGTAAGTACCAATGCTGATACTAGAAAGCAGAGACAGTTTGTTAGCCTTGACTGTTCTCGTTTTAATGCTATTTTGTGCTCTACCTGCAGGATAATTTCCCCTTTGATCCACCATTTGTACGGGTGGCTTCTCCTGTGCTGTCTGGAGGGTGAGTTCAGTTCACTGCGTATGAGTGGAATGGCTTTGTATTTCTGCAGTGTTTCCGCTGTGACTGAGTTGCTCCCCTCACTTAACCGTGAAGGAAGGGCGGGCTCTTGTGGTCTAAACTAATTGTCAACAGCCAGTGAAAGGCTGAATGTCAGAAGTGACAGTTTAGCTAAAAGGAGATCATCTGTGCTTGTGGATAAGAGATTTATTGTGGTCTTTTGGTCACTTAATGTCTACATATTCTAATGTTTTCCTTTCACCTGCTGTCTTCTAAGTTATGTTCTTGGAGGGGGTGCCCTGTGCATGGAGCTTCTCACAAAACAGGTATGTTTTTATGCCTCTGAATGTCAGTTAACTTGTCCACTGTTATTTCACAGTGGAGGTAAATGCTAGTGCATTGATGTATCGCCACTTGATTTCAGGGCTGGAGCAGTGCCTATTCCATAGAGTCTGTAATCATGCAGATCAACGCCACTTTAGTCAAGGGAAAAGCCAGAGTGCAGTTTGGAGCCAATAAGGTAAGCATTGTTTAAAGGGGCAGAGAGCTTTGAAATGTGTTAACATGGTGCATACTACAGGGTGTATTGACACTGTGTTCTGACATGGATAAAGGGGTGAGCTGTGTGTGTGGCCAGCTGGTCCATGCTGCTCTATGGAAATGATGTGTCTATAAGCCCCCAGCACTTCATTTAAACAGGACATTGTTACTTAGCGCCGCTGGGACAGTGCGATGCTGCTGATCTCTTAATGCTGACGCTTCACACGGGTCCACTTCATGCTGTCATTTCTCTCTTCTCTCAGCACAGTCACACTAATCTGGCTCTGGGATGCCAGTAGACTTCGGAGCAAACCAAATGACGGATATTTATAGACAAGCTGTAATTTCAAGGAATCTTGGGCCCTCTTGCTTGATAACCTCTGTGTTCTTTAAAAGTTAGGATCTAACTATGTACACCAAAGAAAGACTTGATACTTAGCTATATTGTCATATACTGTCTAATGAAAGTGTTTATCATATTTGTCCTGAGGTTACTAATGTTGGGTAGGTAAAATGGTTAATAGAAATGCCAGAAATGTACCTATTAATCAAAAACATAAGAATACTGATGTTTCTGTCACCGGGTTGATAGGACTCTGGCCTTATAAGAGCCAGTTCCTCTGATGCTGAATTTTAATAAACCCGCATCGGAGGGTGCGAACGCAGCATGATATCAGTACGTGTGGCAAAATTCTTTCGGGGAAGCTGATAGAAAGCCCTCCACCGTACGGTCAGACTTCACCAAACTAATTTACTTGTATGTGATGGTGCTTAGTCCTGTGTCTCCCCAATATATAAATGAACCTTTACACTTCTTGGGGCATTCATAAGCCCAAGTTCAATATATGTGCTGTTTTTGTTTCAGAACCAATACAATCTTGCCAGAGCACAGCAGTCATACAAATCACTGGTCCAGATCCATGAAAAGAACGGTGAGTGTTACCATGTTCACTTACACATCTTGTATCCTATTTGACCTTGAGATTACATCCCTCCATACATCAGTCAGTGGTTGTGAAAATGGTGTGTGTATGTACAGTTGAAGTCGGAAGGTTACATACACCACTCCACAAATTTCTTGTTAACAAACTAGTTTTGGCAAGTTGGTTAGGACATCTACTTTGTGCATGACACACACAATTTTTCCAGCAATTGTTTACAGACAGATTATTTCACTTATAATTCACTGGATCACAATTCCAGTGGGTCAGAAGTTTACATACACTAAATTGACTGTGCCTTTAAACGGCTTGGACAATTCCAGAAAATGTCATGGCTTTAGATAGACTAATTGGCATAATTTGAGTCAGTTGGAGGTGTACTTGTGGATGTATTTCAAGGCCTACCTTCAAACTCAGTGCCGCTTTGCTTGACATCATGGGAAAATCAAAAGAAACCAGCCAAGACCTCAAAAACCATTGTGGACCTCCAAGTCTGGTTCATCCTTGGGAGAAATTTCCAAACGCCTGAAGGTAATGCGTTCATCTGTACAAACAATAGTACGTACTTTTTGGAGAAATGTCCTCTGGTCTGATGAAACAAAACTGTTTTGCCATAGTGAGCATCGTTATGTTTGGAGGAAAAAGGGTGAGGCTTGCAAGCTGAAGAAAACCATCCCAACCATGAAGCACAGGGGTGGCAGCATCATGTTGTGGGGATGCTTTGCTGCAGGAGGGACTGGTGCCCTTAACATAATAGATGGCATCATGAGGTAGCAAAATTATGTGGATATATTGAAGCAACATCTCAAGCTTGATCGAAAATGGGTCTTCCAAATGGACAATGACCCCAAGCATACTTCCAAAGTTGTGGCAAAATGGCTTAAGGACAACAAAGTCAAGGTATTGGAGTGGCCATCACAAATCCCTGACCTCAATCCCACAGAATTTGTGGGCAGAACTGAAAAAGCGTGTGCGAACAAGGAGGCCTACAAACCTGACTCAGTTGCACCAGCTCTGTCAGAAGGAATGGGCCCCAATTTATCGTGGAAGGCTACCTGAAATGTTTGAACCAAGTTAAACAATTTAAAGGCAATGTTACCAAATACTAATTGAGTGTATGTAAACTTCTGACCCAGTGGGAATGGGATGAAAGAAATAAAAGCTGAAATAAATCATTCTCTCTACTATTATTCTGCCATTTCACATTCTTAAAATAAAGTGGTGATCCTAACTGACCTAAAATGGAATTTTTACTAAGATTTGTGAAAAACTGAGTTTAAATGTATGTAAACTTCTGACTTCAACTATATTATATACCTCACACACACAAAAGTATGTTGACACCCCTTCAAATTAGTGGATTGGCTAGTTCAGCCACACCCGTTGCTGACAGGTGTGTAAAATAAAGCACACAGCCATGCACTCTCCATAGACCAACATTGTTACTCAAAAGCTTTGTGACTTTCGACGTGGCACCTTTACAGGATGCCAGTTTGTCAACTTTCTCCCCTGTTAGAGCTGCCCCGCCCAACTGTATGTGCTGTTATTTTGAAGTGGAATCATCTAGCAGCAACAACGGCTCAGCTGCCAAGTGGTATGCCACACCAACAGAACGGGAC